>NW_027209952.1:0-203302 GCF_027789765.1 Dendropsophus ebraccatus | reverse complement strand
TCAGCAGACGCAACACTTCGTTGACCTTTTGCGCTGGCGCCGCTGTTCACTTCTCATGGCATTAGCACCGCCACTTGTTTTATTGAACATGCCCCCCCGCGATGGGGGCGGGGCTTACCGGCTTAGCCCGGTACAGTCGGCAACTTGCAGTGCATTGCGTAGCGTCGTTGCCGGGGGCGGGGCCTTACCGCGATGGGGCGGGGGGCTTACCGGCTAAGCCCGGTACAGTCGGAAACTTGCAGTGCATTGCGTAGCGTTCGGTGCCGGGGGCGGGGCTTACCGCGATGGGGCGGGGCTTACCGGCTTAAGCCCGGTACAGATGGAAACATGCAGTGCATTGCATAGCGTCGGTCTGCCGGGGGCGGGGCTTACCGCGATGGGGGCGGGGCTTACCGGCTTAAGCCGGGTACAGTCGGCAACATACAGTGCATTGCGTAGCGTTCGGTGCCGGGGGGCGGGGCTGACCGCGATGGGGGCGGGGCTTACCGGCTTAAGCCCGGTACAGTTGGCCACATGCAATGCTTACTGCCACCCTCTTCAGCAGACGCAACACTTCATTTCCTTTGGCGCGGGGCGGCTGTTACTTCTCATGGCATAGCACCGCCACTTGTTTTTAAACATGCGTGGGGGCCGGGGGGCGGGGCTTACCGCGAGGGGGGCGGGGCTTACCGCGTCATGCCAGGTACAGTGTGCAACTATGGCAACATGCAATGCTTACTGTCACCTTTTCAGCAGACGCAACCCATCACTTCCTTTGGCGCTGAAGCGGCTGCTACTTCTCATGACATAGCACCGCCACTTGTTTTTTAAACATGCCCCCATTTAAATTGCACTGGAGTAGAGGCAGCACGGTGGCTCAGTGGTTAGCACAGTAGCCTTGCAGCGCTGGGGGCCTGGGTTCAACTCCCACTAAGGGCAAAAAACCAAATTGCATTGCAGTGAATTACATAGCATTGGGTCGGCGCAGGGGGCGTGGCTTACCGGCTTAAGCCTGGTATGATTGGCCACGTGCATTGGCTGGGGGCGGGGCCCTACCGGCTTAAGCCTGGTATGATTGGCCACGTGCATTGGCTGGGGGCGGGGCCTACCGGCTTAAGCCTGGTACAGTTGACAACATGAAATGCTTACTGCCACCTCTTCAGCAGACGCAACACTTCGTTACCTTTTGCGCTGGCGCCGCTGTTACTTCTCATGGCATAGCACCGCCATTTGTTTTATTGAACATGCCCCCCGCGATGGGGGCGGGGCTTACCGGCTGAAAGCCGTACAGTCGGACAACTTGCAGTGCATTGCGTAGCGTCGGTGCGGGGGCGGGGCTCTTACCGCGAGGGGCGGGCTTACCGGCTTAATCCCGGTACAGATGGAAACATGCAGTGCATTGCATAGCGTCGGTGCGGGGGCGGGGCTTACCGCGATGGGGCGGGGCTTACGGCTAAGCCCGGTACAGATAGAAACATGCAGTGCATTGCATAGCGTCGGTGCCGGGGCGGGGCTTACCGCGATGGGGGCGGGGCTTACCGGCTTAAGCCGGGTACAGTCGGCAACATACAGTGCATTGCGTAGCGTCGGTGCCGGGGGCGGGGCTGACCGCGATGGGGGGGGGCTTACGGCTTAAGCCCGGTACAGTTGGCCACATGCAATGCTTACTGCCACCTCTTCAGCAGACGCAACACTTCATTTCCTTTGGCGCTGGGGCCGCTGTTACTTCTCATGGCATAGCACCGCCACTTGTTTTTTAAACATGCGGGGGGCCGGCGGCGGGGCTTACCGCGATGGGGCGGGGCTTACGCGTCATGCCAGGTACAGTGTGCAACTATGGCAACATGCAATGCTTACTGTCACCTTTTCAGCAGACGCAACCCATCACTTCCTTTGGCGCTGAAGCGGCTGCTACCTTCTCATGACATAGCACCGCCACTTGTTTTTTAAACATGCCCATTTAAATTGCACTGGAGTAGAGGCAGCACGGTGGCTCAGTGGTTAGCACAGTAGCCTTGCAGCGCTGGGGGCCTGGGTTCAACTCCCACTAAGGGCAAAAACCAAATTGCATTGCAGTGAATTACATAGCATTGGGTCGGCGCAGCAGGGGGCGTGGCTTACCGGCTTAAGCCTGGTATGATTGGTCACGTGCATTGGCTGGGGGCGGGGCCTACCGGCTTAAGCCTGGTATGATTGGCCACGTGCATTGGCTGGGGGCGGGGCCTACCGGCTTAAGCCTGGTACAGTTGACAACATGAAATGCTTACTGCCACCTCTTCAGCAGGACGCAACACTTCGTTACCTTTTGCGCTGGCGCCGCTGTTACTTCTCATGGCATAGCACCGCCATTTGTTTTATTGAACATGCCCCCCGCGATGGGGGCCTGGCTACCGGCTTACGCCCGGTACAGTCGGCAACTTGCAGTGCATTGCGTAGCGTCGGTGCCGGGGGCGGGGCCCTTACCGCGATGGGGGCGGGGCTTACCGGCTGAAGCCCGGTACAGTCGGCAACTTGCAGTGCATTGCGTAGCGTCGGTGCGGGGGCGGGGCTTACCGCGATGGGGCGGGGCTTACCGGCTTAATCCCGGTACAGATGGAAACATGCAGTGCATTGCATAGCGTCGGTGCCGGGGGCGGGGCTTACCGCGATGGGGGCGGGGCTTACCGGCTGAAGCCCTAGTACAGTCGGCAACTTGCAGTGCATTGCGTAGCGTCGGTTGCCGGGGGCGGGGCTTACCGCGATGGGGCGGGGCTTACCGGCTTAATCCCGGTACAGATAGAAACATGCAGTGCATTGCATAGCGTCGGTGCCGGGGGCGGGGCTTACCGCGATGGGGGCGGGGCTTACCGGCTTAAGCCGGGTACAGTCGGCAACTTGCAGTGCATTGCGTAGCGTCGGTGCCGGGGGCGGGGCTTACCGCGATGGGGCGGGGCTTACCGGCTTAATCCCGGTACAGATGGAAACATGCAGTGCATTGCATAGCGTCGGTGCCGGGGGCGGGGCTTACCGCGATGGGGGCGGGGCTTACCGCGTCATGCCAGGTACAGTGTGCAACTATGGCAACATGCAATGCTTACTGTCACCTTTTCAGCAGACGCAACCCATCACTTCCTTTGGCGCTGAAGCGGCTGCTACTTCTCATGACATAGCACCGCCACTTGTTTTTTAAACATGCCCCCATTTAAATTGCACTGGAGTAGAGGCAGCACGGTGGCTCAGTGGTTAGCACAGTAGCCTTGCAGCGCTGGGGCCTGGGTTCAACTCCCACTAAGGGCAAAAACCAAATTGCATTGCAGTGAATTACATAGCATTGGGTCGGCGCAGGGGGCGTGGCTTACCGGCTTCAGCCTGGTATGATTGGTCACGTGCATTGGCTGGGGGCGGGGCCTACCGGCTTAAGCCTGGTATGATTGGCCACGTGCATTGGCTGGGGGCGGGGCCTACCGGCTTAAGCCTGGTACAGTTGACAACATGAAATGCTTACTGCCACCTCTTCAGCAGACGCAACACTTCGTTACCTTTTGCGCTGGCGCCGCTGTTACTTCTCATGGCATAGCACCGCCATTTGTTTTATTGAACATGCCCCCCGCGATGGGGGCGTGGCTTACCGGCTTAAGCCCGGTACAGTCGGCAACTTGCAGTGCATTGCGTAGCGTCGGTGCCGGGGGCGGGGCTTACCGCGATGGGGGCGGGGCTTTACCGGCTGAAGCCCGGTACAGTCGGCAACTTGCAGTGCATTGCGTAGCGTCGGTGCCGGGGGCGGGGCTTACCGCGATGGGGGGGGGCTTACCGGCTTAATCCCGGTACAGATGGAAACATGCAGTGCATTGCATAGCGTCGGTGCCGGGGGCGGGGCTTACCGCGATGGGGGCGGGGCTTACCGGCTTTAAGCCGGGTACAGTCGGCAACATACAGTGCATGCGTAGCGTCGGTGCCGGGGGCGGGGCTGACCGCGATGGGGGCGGGGCTTACCGGCTTAAGCCGGTACAGTTGGCCACATGCAATGCTTACTGCCACCTCTTCAGCAGACGCAACACTTCATTTCCTTTGGCGCTGGGGCCGCTGTTACTTCTCATGGCATAGCACCGCCACTTGTTTTTTAAACATGCGGGGGCCGGGCGGCGGGGCTTACCGCGATGGGGGCGGGGCTTACCGCGTCATGCCAGGTACAGTGTGCAACTATGGCAACATGCAATGCTTACTGTCACCTTTTCAGCAGACGCAACCCATCACTTCCTTTGGCGCTGAAGCGGCTGCTACTTCTCATGACATAGCACCGCCACTTGTTTTTTAAACATGCCCCCATTTAAATTGCACTGGAGTAGAGGCAGCACGGTTGGCTCAGTGGTTAGCACAGTAGCCTTGCAGCGCTGGGGGCCTGGTTCAACTCCCACTAAGGGCAAAAAACCAAATTGCATTGCAGTGAATTACATAGCATTGGGTCGGCGCAGGGGGCGTGGCTTACCGGCTTAAGCCTGGTATGATTGGCCACGTGCATTGGCTGGGGGCGGGGCCCTACCGGCTTAAGCCTGGTATGATTGGCCACGTGCATTGGCTGGGGGCGGGGCCTACCGGCTTAAGCCTGGTACAGTTGACAACATGAAATGCTTACTGCCACCTCTCAGCAGACGCAACACTTCGTACCTTTTGCGCTGGCGCCGCTGTTACTTCTCATGGCATAGCAGAGCCATTTGTTTTATTGAACATGCCCCCCGCGATGGGGCGTGGCTTACCGGCTTAAGCCCGGTACAGTCGGCAACTTGCAGTGCATTGCGTAGCGTCGGTTGCGGGGGCGGGGCTTACCGCGATGGGGGCGGGGCCTTACAGGCTGAAAGCCCGGTACAGTCGGCAACTTGCAGTGCATTGCGTAGCGTCCGGTGCCGGGGGCGGGGCTTACCGCGATGGGGCGGGGCTTACCGGCTTAATCCCGGTACAGATGGAAACATTGCAGTGCATTGCATAGCGTCGGTGCCGGGGGCGGGGCTTACCGCGATGGGGGCGGGGCTTACCGGCTTAAGCCGGGTACAGTCGGCAACATACAGTGCATTGCGTAGCGTCGGTGCCGGGGGCGGGGCTGACCGCGATGGGGGCGGGGCTTACCGGCTTAAGCCCGGTACAGTTTGCCACATGCAATGCTACTGCCACCTCTTCAGCAGACGCAACACTTCATTTCCTTTGGCGCTGGGGCGCTGTTACTTCTCATGGCATAGCACCGCCACTTGTTTTTTAAAACATGCGGGGGCCGGGCGGCGTGGGCTTACCGCGATGGGGGCGGGGCTTACCGCGTCATGCCAGGTACAGTGTGCAAACTATGGCAACATGCAATGCTTACTGTCACCTTTTCAGCAGACGCAACCATCACTTCCTTTGGCGCTGAAGCGGCTGCTACTTCTCATGACATAGCACCGCCACTTGTTTTTTAAACATGCCCCCATTTAAATTGCACTGGAGTAGAGGCAGCACGGTGGCTCAGTGGTAGCACAGTAGCCTTGCAGCGCTGGGGGCCTGGGTTCAACTCCCACTAAGGGCAAAAACCAAATTGCATTGCAGTGAATTACATAGCATTGGGTCGGCGCAGGGGGCGTGGCTTACCGGCTTAAGCCTGGTATGATTGGCCACGTGCATTGGCTGGGGGCGGGGCCTACCGGCTTAAGCCTGGTATGATTGGCCACGATGCATTGGCTGGGGGCGGGGCCTACCGGCTTAAGCCTGGTACAGTTGACAACATGAAATGCTTACTGCCACCTCTTCAGCAGACGCAACACTTCGTTACCTTTTTGCGCTGGCGCCGCTGTTACTTTCTCATGGCATAGCACCGCCATTTGTTTTATGAACATGCCCCCCCCCCGCGATGGGGGCGTGCTTACCGGCTTAAGCCCGGTACAGTCGGCAACTTGCAGTGCATTGCATAGCGTCGGTGCCGGGGGCGGGGCTTACGCGATGGGGGCGGGGCTACAGGCTGAAGCCCGGTACAGTCGGCAACTTGCAGTGCATTGCGTAGCGTCGGTGCCGGGGGCGGGGCTTACCGCGATGGGGGCGGGGCTTACAGGCTGAAGCCCGGTACAGTCGGCAACTTGCAGTGCATTGCGTAGCGTCGGTGCCGGGGGCGGGGCTTACCGCGATGGGGGCGGGGCTTACCGGCTGAAGCCCGGTACAGTCGGCAACTTGCAGTGCATTGCGTAGCGTCGGTGCCGGGGGCGGGGCTTACCGCGATGGGGCGGGGCTTACCGGCTTAATCCCGGTACAGATGGAAACATGCAGTGCATTGCATAGCGTCGGTGCCGGGGGCGGGGCTTTACCGCGATGGGGCGGGGCTTACCGGCTTAAGCCCGGTATAGATAGAAACATGCAGTGCATTGCATAGCGTCGGTGCCGGGGGCGGGGCTTACCGCGATGGGGGCGGGGCTTACCGGCTTAAGCCGGGTACAGTCGGCAACATACAGTGCATTGCGTAGCGTCGGGGCCGGGGGCGGGGCTGACCGCGATGGGGGCGGGGCTTACCGGCTTAAGCCCGGTACAGTTGGCCACATGCAATGCTTACTGCCACCTCTTCAGCAGACGCAACACTTCATTTCCTTTGGCGCTGGGGCGGCTGTTACTTCTCATGGCAATAGCACCGCCACTTGTTTTTTAAACATGCGGGGGCCGGGCGGCGGGGCTTACCGCGATGGGGGCGGGGCTTACCGCGTCATGCCAGGTACAGTGTGCAACTATGGCAACATGCAATGCTTACTGTCACCTTTTCAGCAGACGCAACCATCACTTCTTTTTGGCGCTGAAGCGGCTGCTACTTCTCATGACATAGCACCGCCACTTGTTTTTTAAACATGCCCCCCATTTAAATTGCACTGGAGTAGAGGCAGCACGGTGGCTCAGTGGTTAGCACAGTAGCCTTGCAGCGCTGGGGGCCTGGGTTCAACTCCCACTAAGGGCAAAAACCAAATTGCATTGCAGTGAATTACATAGCATTGGGTCGGCGCAGGGGGCGTGGCTTTACCGGCTTAAGCCTGGTATGATTGGCCACGTGCATTGGCTGGGGGCGGGGCCTACCAGCTTAAGCCTGGTATGATTGGCCACGTGCATTGGCTGGGGGCGGGGCCTACCGGCTTAAGCCTGGTACAGTTGACAACATGAAATGCTTACTGCCACCTCTTCAGCAGACGCAACACTCGTTACCTTTTGCGCTGGCGCCGCTGTTACTTCTCATGGCATAGCACCGCCATTTGTTTTTATTGAACATGCCCCCCGCGATGGGGGCGTGGCTTACCGGCTTAAGCCCGGTACAGTCGGCAACTTGCAGTGCATTGCGTAGCGTCGGTGCCGGGGGCGGGGCTTACCGCGATGGGGGCGGGGCTTACCGGCTGAAGCCCGGTACAGTCGGCAACTTGCAGTGCATTGCGTAGCGTCGGTTCCGGGGGCGGGGCTTACCGCGATGGGCGGGGCTACCGGCTTAATCCCGGTACAGATGGAAACATGCAGTGCATTGCATAGCGTCGGTGCCGGGGGCGGGGCTTACCGCGATGGGGGCGGGGCTTACCGGCTGAAGCCCGGTACAGTCGGCAACTTGCAGTGCATTTGCGTAGCGTCGGTGCCGGGGGCGGGGCTTACCGCGATGGGGCGGGGCTTTACCGGCTTAATCCCGGTACAGATAGAAACATGCAGTGCATTGCATAGCGTCGGTGCCGGGGCGGGGCTTACCGCCGATGGGGGCGGGGCTTACCGGCTTAAGCGGGTACAGTCGGCAACTTGCAGTGCATTGCGTAGCGTCGGTGCCGGGGCGGGCTTACCGCGATGGGGCGGGGCTTACCGGCTTAATCCCGGTACAGATGGAAACATGCAGTGCATTGCATAGCGTCGGTGCCGGGGGCGGGGCTTACCGCGATGGGGCGGGGCTTACCGCGTCATGCCAGGTACAGTGTGCAACTATGGCAACATGCAATGCTACTGTCACCTTTTCAGCAGGACGCAACCCATCACTTCCTTTGGCGCTGAAGCGGCTGCTACTTCTCATGACATAGCACCGCCACTTGTTTTTTAAACATGCCCCCATTTAAATTGCACTGGAGTAGAGGCAGCACGGTGGCTCAGTGGTTAGCACAGTAGCCTTGCAGCGCTGGGGGCCTGGTTCAAACTCCCACTAAGGGCAAAAACCAAACTGCATTGCAGTGAATTACATAGCATTGGGTCGGCGCAGGGGGCGTGGCTTACCGGCTTAAGCTGGTATGATTGGCCACGTGCATTGGCTGGGGGCGGGGACTACCGGCTTAAGCCTGGTATGATGGCCACGTGCATTGGCTGGGGGCGGGGCCTACGGCTTAAGCCTGGTACAGTTGACAACATGAAATGCTTACTGCCACCTCTTCAGCAGACGCAACGCTTCGTACCTTTTGCGCTGGCGCCGCTGTTACTTCTCATGGCATAGCACCGCCATTTGTTTTATTGAACATGCCCCCCCCCGCGATGGGGGCGTGGCTTACCGGCTTAAGCCCGGTACAGTCGGCAACTTGCAGTGCATTGCATAGCGTCGGTGCCGGGGGCGGGGCTTACCGCGATGGGGGCGGGGCTTACCGGCTGAAGCCCGGTACAGTCGGCACTTGCAGTGCATTGCGTAGCGTCGGTGCCGGGGGCGGGGCTTACCGCGATGGGGCGGGGCTTACCGGCTTAATCCCGGTACAGATGGAAACATGCAGTGCATTGCATAGCGTCGGTGCCGGGGGCGGGGCTTACCGCGATGGGGCGGGGCTTACCGGCTTAAGCCCGGTACAGATAGAAACATGCAGTGCATTGCATAGCGTCGGGTCCGGGGGCGGGGCTTACCGCGATGGGGGCGGGGCTTACCGGCTTAAGCCGGGTACAGTCGGCAAACATACAGTGCATTGCGTAGCGTCGGTGCCGGGGGCGGGGCTTACGCGATGGGGGCGGGGCTTACCGGCTTAAGCCCGGTACAGTTGGCCACATGCAATGCTACTGCCACCTCTTCAGCAGACGCAACACTTCATTTCCTTTGGCGCTTGGGCCGCTGTTACTTCTCATGGCATAGCACCGCCACTTGTTTTTTTAAACATGCGGGGGCCGGGCGGCGGGGCTTACCGCGATGGGGGCGGGGCTTACCGCGTCATGCCAGGTACAGTGTGCAACTATGGCAACATGCAATGCTTACTGTCACCTTTTCAGCAGACGCAACCCATCACTTCCTTTGGCGCTTTGAAGCGGCTGCTACTTCTCATGACATAGCACCGCCACTTGTTTTTTAAACATGCCCCCATTTAAATTGCACTGGAGTAGAGGCAGCACGGTGGCTCAGTGGTTAGCACAGTAGCCTTGCAGCGCTGGGGGCCTGGGTTCAACTCCCACTAAGGGCAAAAACCAAATTGCATTGCAGTGAATTACATGGCATTGGGTCGGCGCAGGGGGCGTGGCTTACCGGCTTAAGCCTGGTATGATTGGCCACGTGCATTGGCTGGGGCGGGGCCTACCGGCTTAAGCCTGGTAGGATTGGCCACGTGCATTGGCTGGGGGCGGGGCCTACCGGCTTAAGCCTGGTACAGTTGACAACAGGAAATGCTTACTGCACCTCTTCAGCAGACGCAACACTTCGTTACCTTTTGCGCTGGCGCCGCTGTTACTTCTCATGGCATAGCAGAGCCATTTGTTTTATTGAACATGCCCCCCGCGTTGGGGGCGTGGCTTACCGGCTTAAGCCCGGTACAGTCGGCAACTTGCAGTGCATTGCGTAGCGTCGGTGCCGGGGGCGGGGCTTACCGCGATGGGGGCGGGGCTTACAGGCTGAAGCCCGGTACAGTCGGCAACTTGCAGTGCATTGCGTAGCGTCGGTTGCCGGGGCGGGGCTTACCGCGATGGGGCGGGGCTTACCGGCTTAATCCCGGTACAGATGGAAACATGCAGTGCATTGCATAGCGTCGGTGCCGGGGGCGGGGCTTACCGCGATGGGGGCGGGGCTTACCGGCTTAAGCGCGGTACAGTCGGCAACATACAGTGCATTGCGTAGCGTCGGTGCCGGGGGCGGGGCTGACCGCGATGGGGGCGGGGCTTACCGGCTTAAGCCCGGTACAGTTTGCCACATGCAATGCTTACTGCCACCTCTTCAGCAGGACGCAACACTTCATTTCCTTTGGCGCTGGGGCCGCTGTTACTTCTCATGGCATAGCACCGCCACTGGTTTTTTAAACATGCGGGGGCCGGGCGGCGGGGCTTACCGCGATGGGGGCGGGGCTTACCGCGTCATGCCAGGTACAGTGTGCAACTATGGCAACATGCAATGCTTACTGTCACCTTTTCAGCAGACGCAACCCATCACTTCCTTTGGCGCTGAAGCGGCTGCTACTTCTCATGACATAGCACCGCCACTTGTTTTTTTAAACATGCCCCCATTTAAATTGCACTGGAGTAGAGGCAGCACGGTGGCTCAGTGGTTAGCACAGTAGCCTTTGCAGCGCTGGGGGCCTGGGTTCAACTCCCACTAAGGGCAAAAACCAAATTGCATTGCAGTGAATTACATAGCATTGGGTCGGCGCAGGGGGCGTGGCTTACCGGCTTAAGCCTGGTATGATTGGCCACGTGCATTGGCTGGGGGCGGGGCGTACCGGCTTAAGCCTGGTATGATTGGCCACGTGCATGGGCTGGGGGCGGGGCCTACCGGCTTAAGCCTGGTACAGTTGACAACATGAAATGCTTACTGCCACCTCTTCAGCAGACGCAACACTTCGTTACCTTTTGCGCTGGCGCCGCTGTTACTTCTCATGGCATAGCACCGCCATTTGTTTTATGAACATGCCCCCCCGCGATGGGGGCGTTGGCTTACCGGCTTAAGCCGGTACAGTCGGCAACTTGAAGTGCATGCGTTAGCGCCGGTGCCGGGGGCGGGGCTTACCGCGATGGGGGCGGGGCTTACCGGCTGAAGCCCGGTACAGTCGGCAACTTGCAGTGCATTGCGTAGCGTCGGGGCCGGGGGCGGGGCCTTTACCGCGATGGGGCGGGGCTTACCGGCTTAATCCCGGTACAGATGGAAACATGCAGTGCATTGCATAGCGTCGGTGCCGGGGGCGGGGCTTACCGCGATGGGGGCGGGGCTTACCGGCTGAAGCCCGGTACAGTCGGCAACTTGCAGTGCATTGCGTAGCGTCGGTGCCGGGGGCGGGGCTTACCGCGATGGGGCGGGGCTTACCGGCTTAATCCCGGTACAGATAGAAACATGCAGTGCATTGCATAGCGTCGGTGCCGGGGGCGGGGCTTACCGCGATGGGGGCGGGGCTTACCGGCTTAAGCCCGGTACAGTCGGCAACTTGCAGTGCAATTGCGTAGGCGTCGGTGCCGGGGGCGGGGCTTACCGCGATGGGACGGGGCTTACCGGCTTAAGCCGGTACAGATGGAAACATGCAGTGCATTGCATAGCGTCGGTGCCGGGGGCGGGGCTTACCGCGATGGGGGCGGGGCTTACCGCGTCATGCCAGGTACAGTGTGCAACTATGGCAACATGCAATGCTTACTGTCACCTTTTCAGCAGACGCAACCCATCATTTCCTTTGGCGCTGAAGCGGCTGCTACTTCTCATGACATAGCACCGCCACTGGTTTTTTAAACATGCCCCCATTTAAATGCACTGGAGTAGAGGCAGCACGGTGGCTCAGTGGTTAGCACAGTAGCCTTGCAGCGCTGGGGGCCTGGGTTCAACTCCCACTAAGGGCAAAAACCAAATTGCATTGCAGTGAATTACATAGCATTGGGTCGGCGCAGGGGGCGTGGCTTACCGGCTTAAGCCTGGTATGATTGGTCACGTGCATGGCTGGGGGCGGGGGCCTACCGGCTTAAGCCTGGTATGATTGGCCACGTGCATTGGCTGGGGGCGGGGCCTACCGGCTTAAGCCTGGTACAGTTGACAACATGAAATGCTTACTGCCACCTCTTCAGCAGACGCAACACTTCGTTACCTTTTGCGCTGGCGCCGCTGTTACTTCTCATGGCATAGCACCGCCATTTGGTTTTATTGAACATGCCCCCCGCGATGGGGGCGGGGCTTACCGGCTTAAGCCCGGTACAGTCGGCAACTTGCAGTGCATTGCGTAGCGTCGGTGCCGGGGGCGGGGCTTACCGCGATGGGGGCGGGGCTTACCGGCTGAAGCCCGGTACAGTCGGCAACTTGCAGTGCATTGCGTAGCGTCGGTGCCGGGGGCGGGGCTTACCGCGATGGGGCGGGGCTTACCGGCTTAATCCCGGTAAGATGGAAACATGCAGTGCATTGCATAGCGTCGGTGCCGGGGGCGGGGCTTACCGCGATGGGGGCGGGGCTTACCGGCTTAAGCCGGGTACAGTCGGCAACATACAGTGCATTGCGTAGCGTCGGTGCCGGGGGCGGGGCTTACCGCGATGGGGGCGGGGCTTGCGGCTTAAGCCCGGTACAGTTGGCCACATGCAATGCTTACTGCCACCTCTTCAGCAGACGCAACACTTCATTTCCTTTGGCGCTGGGGCCGCTGTTACTTCTCATGGCATAGCACCGCCACTTGTTTTTTTAAACATGCGGGGCCGGGCGGCGGGGCTTACCGCGATGGGGGCGGGCTTACCGCGTCATGCCAGGTACAGTGTGCAACTATGGCAACATGCAATGCTTACTGTCACCTTTTCAGCAGACGCAACCCATCACTTCCTTTGGCGCTGAAGCGGCTGCTACTTCTCATGACATAGCACCGCCACTTGTTTTTTAAACATGCCCCCATTTAAATTGCACTGGAGTAGAGGCAGCACGGTGGCTCAGTGGTTAGCACAGTAGCCTTGCAGCGCTGGGGGCCTGGGTTCAACTCCCACTAAGGGCAAAAACCAAATTGCATTGCAGTGAATTACATGGCATTGGGTCGGCGCAGGGGGCGTGGCTTACCGGCTTAAGCCTGGTATGATTGGCCACGTGCATTGGCTGGGGGCGGGGCCTACCGGCTTAAGCCTGGTATGATTGGCCACGTGCATTGGCTGGGGGCGGGGCCTACCGGCTTAAGCCTGGTACAGTTGACAACAGGAAATGCTTACTGCCACCTCTTCAGCAGACGCAACACTTCGTTACCTTTTGCGCTGGCGCCGCTGTTACTTCTCATGGCATAGCAGAGCCATTTGTTTTATTGAACATGCCCCCCGCGATGGGGGCGTGGCTTACCGGCTTAAGCCCGGTACAGTCGGCAACTTGCAGTGCATTGCGTAGCGTCGGTGCCGGGGGCGGGGCTTACCGCGATGGGGGCGGGGCTTACCGGCTGAAGCCCCGGTACAGTCGGCAACTTGCAGTGCATTGCGTAGCGTCGGTTGCCGGGGGCGGGGCTTACCGCGATGGGGCGGGGCTTACCGGCTTAATCCCGGTACAGATGGAAACATGCAGTGCATTGCATAGCGTCGGTGCCGGGGGCGGGGCTTACCGCGATGGGGGCGGGGCTTACCGGCTTAAGCCGGGTACAGTCGGCAACATACAGTGCATTGCGTAGCGTCGGTTGCCGGGGGCGGGGCTGACCGCGATGGGGGCGGGGCTTACCGGCTTAAGCCCGGTACAGTTTGCCACATGCAATGCTTACTGCCACCTCTTCAGCAGACGCAACACTTCATTTCCTTTGGCGCTGGGGCCGCTGTTACTTCTCATGGCATAGCACCGCCACTTGTTTTTTTAAACATGCGGGGGCCGGGCGGCGGGGCTTACCGCGATGGGGGCGGGGCTTACCGCGTCATGCCAGGTACAGTGTGCAACTATGGCAACATGCAATGCTTACTGTCACCTTTTCAGCAGACGCAACCCATCACTTCCTTTGGCGCTGAAGCGGCTGCTACTTCTCATGACATAGCACCGCCACTTGTTTTTTAAACATGCCCCCATTTAAATTGCACTGGAGTAGAGGCAGCACGGTGGTTCAGTGGTTAGCACAGTAGCCTTGCAGCGCTGGGGCCTGGGTTCAACTCCCACTAAGGGCAAAAACCAAATTGCATTGCAGTGAATTACATAGCATTGGGTCGGCGCAGGGGGCGTGGCTTACCGGCTTAAGCCTGGTATGATTGGCCACGTGCATTGGCTGGGGGCGGGGCCTACCGGCTTAAGCCTGGTATGATTGGCCACGTGCATTGGCTGGGGGCGGGGCCTACCGGCTTAAGCCTGGTACAGTTGACAACATGAAATGCTTACTGCCACCTCTTCAGCAGACGCAACACTTCGTTACCTTTTGCGCTGGCGCCGCTGTTACTTCTCATGGCATAGCACCGCCATTTGTTTTATTGAACATGCCCCCCCCCGCGATGGGGGCGTGGCTTACCGGCTTAAGCCCGGTACAGTCGGCAACTTGCAGTGCATTGCATAGCGTCGGTGCCGGGGGCGGGGCTTACCGCGATGGGGGCGGGGCTTACAGGCTGAAGCCCGGTACAGTCGGCAACTTGCAGTGCATTGCGTAGCGTCGGTGCCGGGGGCGGGGCTTACCGCGATGGGGGCGGGGCTTACAGGCTGAAGCCCGGTACAGTCGGCAACTTGCAGTGCATGCGTAGCGTCGGTGCCGGGGGCGGGGCTTACCGCGATGGGGGCGGGGCTCTCCGGCTGAAGCCCGGTACAGTCGGCAACTTGCAGTGCATTGCGTAGCGTCGGTGCCGGGGGCGGGCTTACCGCGATGGGGCGGGGCTTACGGCTTAATCCCGGTACAGATGGAAACATGCAGTGCATTGCATAGCGTCGGTGCAGGGGGCGGGGCTTACCGCGATGGGGCGGGGCTTACCGGCTTAAGCCCGGTACAGATAGAAACATGCAGTGCATTGCATAGCGTCGGTGCCGGGGGCGGGGCTTACCGCGATGGGGGCGGGGCTTACCGGCTTAAGCCGGGTACAGTCGGCAACATACAGTGCATTGCGTAGCGTCGGTGCCGGGGGCGGGGCTGACCGCGATGGGGGCGGGGCTTACCGGCTTAAGCCCGGTACAGTTTGCCACATGCAATGCTTACTGCCACCTCTTCAGCAGACGCAACACTTCATTTCCTTTGGCGCTGGGGCCGCTGTTACTTCTCATGGCATAGCACCGCCACTTGTTTTTTAAACATGCGGGGGCCGGGCGGCGGGGCTTACCGCGATGGGGGCGGGGCTTACCGCGTCATGCCAGGTACAGTGTGCAACTATGGCAACATGCAATGCTTACTGTCACCTTTTCAGCAGACGCAACCCATCACTTCCTTTGGCGCTGAAGCGGCTGCTACTTCTCATGACATAGCACCGCCACTTGTTTTTTAAACATGCCCCCATTTAAATTGCACTGGAGTAGAGGCAGCACGGTGGCTCAGTGGTTAGCACAGTAGCCTTGCAGCGCTGGGGGCCTGGGTTCAACTCCCACTAAGGGCAAAAACCAAATTGCATTGCAGTGAATTACATAGCATTGGGTCGGCGCAGGGGGCGTGGCTTACCGGCTTAAGCCTGGTATGATTGGCCACGTGCATTGGCTGGGGGCGGGGCCTACCGGCTTAAGCCTGGTATGATTGGCCACGTGCATTGGCTGGGGGCGGGGCCTACCGGCTTAAGCCTGGTACAGTTGACAACATGAAATGCTTACTGCCACCTCTTCAGCAGACGCAACACTTCGTTACCTTTTGCGCTGGCGCCGCTGTTACTTCTCATGGCATAGCACCGCCATTTGTTTTATTGAACATGCCCCCCGCGATGGGGGCGTGGCTTACCGGCTTAAGCCCGGTACAGTCGGCAACTTGAAGTGCATTGCGTAGCGTCGGTGCCGGGGGCGGGGCTTACCGCGATGGGGGCGGGGCTTACCGGCTGAAGCCCGGTACAGTCGGCAACTTGCAGTGCATTGCGTAGCGTCGGTGCCGGGGGCGGGGCTTACCGCGATGGGGCGGGGCTTTCAGGCTTAATCCCGGTACAGATGGAAACATGCAGTGCATTGCATAGCGTCGGTGCCGGGGGCGGGGCTTACCGCGATGGGGGCGGGGCTTACCGGCTGAAGCCCGGTACAGTCGGCAACTTGCAGGGCATTGCGTAGCGTCGGTGCCGGGGGCGGGGCTTACCGCGATGGGGCGGGGCTTACCGGCTTAATCCCGGTACAGATGGAAACATGCAGTGCATTGCATAGCGTCGGTGCCGGGGGCGGGGCTTACCGCGATGGGGGCGGGGCTTACCGGCTTAAGCCGGGTACAGTCGGCAACTTGCAGTGCATTGCGTAGCGTCGGTGCCGGGGGCGGGGCTTACCGCGATGGGGCGGGGCTTACCGGCTTAATCCCGGTACAGATGGAAACATGCAGTGCATTGCATAGCGTCGGTGCCGGGGGCGGGGCTTACCGCGATGGGGGCGGGGGCTTACCGCGTCATGCCAGGTACAGTGTGCAACTATGGCAACATGCAATGCTTACTGTCACCTTTTCAGCAGACGCAACCCATCACTTCCTTTGGCGCTGAAGCGGCTGCTACTTCTCATGACATAGCACCGCCACTTGTTTTTTAAACATGCCCCCATTTAAATTGCACTGGAGTAGAGGCAGCACGGTGGCTCAGTGGTTAGCACAGTAGCCTTGCAGCGCTGGGGGCCTGGGTTCAACTCCACTAAGGGCAAAAACCAAATTGCATTGCAGTGAATTACATAGCATTGGGTCGGCGCAGGGGGCGTGGCTTACCGGCTTAAGCCTGGTATGATTGGTCACGTGCATTGGCTGGGGGCGGGGCCTACCGGCTTAAGCCTGGTATGATTGGCCACGTGCATTGGCTGGGGCGGGGCCTACCGGCTTAAGCCTGGTACAGTTGACAACATGAAATGCTTACGCCACCCTCTTCAGCAGACGCAACACTTCGTTACCTTTTGCGCTGGCGCCGCTGTTACTTCTCATGGCATAGCACCGCCATTTGTTTTATTGAACATGCCCCCCGCGATGGGGGCGTGGCTTACCGGCTTAAGCCCGGTTACAGTCGGCAACTTGCAGTGCATTGCGTAGCGTCGGTGCCGGGGGCGGGGCTTACCGCGATGGGGGCGGGGCTTACCGGCTGAAGCCCGGTACAGTCGGCAACTTGCAGTGCATTGCGTAGCGTCGGTGCGGGGGCGGGGCTTACCGCGATGGGGCGGGGCTTACCGGCTTAATCCCGGTACAGATGGAAACATGCAGTGCATTGCATAGCGTCGGTTGCCGGGGGCGGGGCTTACCGCGATGGGGGCGGGGCTTACGGCTTAAGCCGGGTACAGTCGGCAACATACAGTGCATTGCGTAGCGTCGGTGCCGGGGCGGGGCTTACCGCGATGGGGGCGGGGCTTACCGGCTTAAGCCCGGTACAGTTGGCCACATGCAATGCTTACTGCACCTCTTCAGCAGGACGCAACACTTCATTTCCTTTGGCGCTGGGGCCGCTGTTACTTCTCATGGCATAGCACCGCCCACTTGTTTTTTAAACATGCGGGGGCCGGGCGGCGGGGCTTACCGCGATGGGGGCGGGGCTTACCGCGTCATGCCAGGTACAGTGTGCAACTATGGCAACATGCAATGCTTACTGTCACCTTTTCAGCAGACGCAACCCATCACTTCCTTTGGCGCTGAAGCGGCTGCTACTTCTCATGACATAGCACCGCCACTTGTTTTTTAAACATGCCCCCATTTAAATTGCACTGGAGTAGAGGCAGCACGGTGGCTCAGTGGTTAGCACAGTAGCCTTGCAGCGCTGGGGGCCTGGGTTCAACTCCCACTAAGGGCAAAAACCAAATTGCATTGCAGTGAATACATGGCATTGGGTCGGCGCAGGGGGCGTGGCTACCGGCTTAAGCCTGGTATGATTGGCACGTGCATTGGTGGGGGCGGGGCCTACCGGCTTAAGCTGGTATGATTGGCCACGTGCATTGGCTGGGGGCGGGGCCCTACCGGCTTAAGCCTGGTACAGTTGACAACAGGAAATGCTTACTGCCACCTCTTCAGCAGACGCAACACTTCGTTACCTTTTGCGCTGGCGCCGCTGTTACTTCTCATGGCATAGCAGAGCCATTTGTTTTATTGAACATGCCCCCCGCGATGGGGGCGTGGCTTACCGGCTTAAGCCCGGTACAGTCGGCAACTTGCAGTGCATTGCGTAGCGTCGGTGCCGGGGGCGGGGCTTACCGCGATGGGGGCGGGGCTTACCGGCTGAAGCCCGGTACAGTCGGCAACTTGCAGTGCATTGCGTAGCGTCGGGGCCGGGGGCGGGGCTTACCGCGATGGGGCGGGGCTTACCGGCTTAATCCCGGTACAGATGGAACATGCAGTGCATTGCATAGCGTCGGTGCCGGGGGCGGGGCTTACCGCGATGGGGGCGGGGCTTACCGGCTTAAGCCGGGTACAGTCGGCAACATACAGTGCATTGCGTAGCGTCGGTGCCGGGGGCGGGGCTGACCGCGATGGGGGCGGGGCTTACCGGCTTAAGCCCGGTACAGTTTGCCACATGCAATGCTTACTGCCACCTCTTCAGCAGACGCAACACTTCATTTCCTTTGGCGCTGGGGCCGCTGTACTTCTCATGGCATAGCACCGCACTTGTTTTTTAAACATGCGGGGGCCGGGCGGCGGGGCTTACCCGCGATGGGGGCGGGGCTTACCGCGTCATGCCAGGTACAGTGTGCAACTATGGCAACATGCAATGCTTACTGTCACCTTTTCAGCAGACGCAACCCATCACTTCCTTTGGCGCTGAAGCGGCTGCTACTTCTCATGACATAGCACCGCACTTGTTTTTTAAACATGCCCCATTTAAATTGCACTGGAGTAGAGCAGCACGGTGGCTCAGTGGTTTAGCACAGTAGCCTTGCAGCGCTGGGGGCCTGGGTTCAATCCCACTAAGGGCAAAAACCAAATTCCATTGCAGTGAATTACATAGCAGTGGGTCGGCGCAGGGGGCGTGGCTTACCGGCTTAAGCCTGGTATGATTGGCCACGTGCATTGGCTGGGGGCGGGGCCTACCGGCTTAAGCCTGGTATGATTGGCCACGTGCATTGGCTGGGGCGGGGCCTACCGGCTTAAGCCTGGTACAGTTGACAACATGAAATGCTTACTGCCACCTCTTCAGCAGACGCAACACTTCGTTACCTTTTGCGCTGGCGCCGCTGTTACTTCTCATGGCATAGCACGCCATTTGTTTTATTGAACATGCCCCCCCCCCGCGATGGGGGGCGTGGCTTACCGGCTTAAGCCCGGTACAGTCGGCAACTTGCAGTGCATTGCATAGCGTCGGTGCCGGGGGCGGGGCTTACCGCGATGGGGCGGGGCTTACAGGCTGAAGCCCGGTACAGTCGGCAACTTGCAGTGCATTGCGTAGCGTCGGTGCGGGGGCGGGGCTTACCGCGATGGGGGCGGGGCTTACAGGCTGAAGCCCGGTACAGTCGGCAACTTGCAGTGCATTGCATAGCGTCGGTGCCGGGGGCGGGGCTTACCGCGATGGGGGCGGGGCTTACCGGCTGAAGCCCGGTACAGTCGGCAACTTGCAGTGCATTGCGTAGCGTCGGTGCCGGGGGCGGGGCTTACCGCGAGGGGGCGGGGCTTACCGGCTTAATCCCGGTACAGATGGAAACATGCAGTGCATTGCATAGCGTCGGTGCCGGGGGCGGGGCTTACCGCGATGGGGCGGGCTTACCGGCTTAAGCCCGGTACAGATAGAAACATGCAGTGCATTGCATAGCGTCGGTGCCGGGGGCGGGGCTTACCGCGATGGGGCGGGGCTTACCGGCTTAAGCCCGGTACAGATAGAAACATGCAGTGCATTGCATAGCGTCGGTGCCGGGGGCGGGGCTTACCGCGATGGGGGCGGGGCTTACCGGCTTAAAGCAGGGTACAGTCGGCAACATACAGTGCATTGCGTAGCGTCGGTGCCGGGGGCGGGGCTGACCGCGATGGGGGCGGGGCTTACCGGCTTAAGCCCGGTACAGTTTGCCACATGCAATGCTTACTGCCACCTCTTCAGCAGACGCAACACTTCATTTCCTTTGGCGCTGGGGCCGCTGTTAATTCTCATGGCATAGCACCGCCACTTGTTTTTTTAACATGGGGGGGCCGGGGGGCGGGGCTTACCGCGATGGGGGCGGGGCTTACCGCGTCATGCCAGGTACAGTGTGCAACTATGGCAACATGCAATGCTTACTGTCACCTTTTCAGCAGACGCAACCCATCACTTCCTTTGGCGCTGAAGCGGCTGCTACTTCTCATGACATAGCACCGCCACTTGTTTTTTAAACATGCCCCCATTTAAATTGCACTGGAGTAGAGGCAGCACGGTGGCCTCAGTGGTTAGCACAGTAGCCTTGCAGCGCTGGGGGCCTGGGTTCAACTCCCACTAAGGGCAAAACCAAATTGCATTGCAGTGAATTACATAGCATTGGGTCGGCGCAGGGGGCGTGGGCTTACCGGCTAAGCCTGGTATGATTGGCCACGTGCATTGGCTGGGGGCGGGGCCTACCGGCTTAAGCCTGGTATGATTGGCCACGTGCATTGGCTGGGGGCGGGGCCTACCGGCTTAAGCCTGGTACAGTTGACAAACATGAAATGCTTACTGCCACCTCTTCAGCAGACGCAAACACTCGTTACCTTTTGCGCTGGCGCCGCTGTTACTTCTCATGGCATAGCACCGCCATTTGTTTTATTGAACATGCCCCCCCCCCGCGATGGGGGCGTGGCTTACCGGCTTAAGCCCGGTACAGTCGGCAACTTGCAGTGCATTGCGTAGCGTCGGTGCCGGGGGCGGGGCTTACCGCGATGGGGGCGGGGCTTACAGGCTGAAGCCCGGTTACAGTCGGCAACTTGCAGTGCATTGCGTAGCGTCGGTGCCGGGGGCGGGGCTACCGCGATGGGGGCGGGGCTTACAGGCTGAAGCCCGGTACAGTCGGCAACTTGCAGTGCATGCGTAGCGTCGGTGCCGGGGGGGGGGCTTACCGCGATGGGGGCGGGGCTTACCGGCTGAAGCCCGGTACAGTCGGCAACTTGCAGTGCATTGCGTAGCGTGGGTGCCGGGGGCGGGGCTTACCGCGATGGGGCGGGGCTTACCGGCTTAATCCCGGTACAGATGGAAACATGCAGTGCATTGCATAGCGTCGGTGCCGGGGGCGGGGCTTACCGCGATGGGGCGGGGCTTACCGGCTTAAGCCCGGTACAGATAGAAACATGCAGTGCATGCATAGCGTCGGTGCCGGGGGCGGGGCTTACCGCGATGGGGGCGGGCTTACCGGCTTAAGCCGGGTACAGTCGGCAACATACAGTGCATGCGTAGCGTCGGTGCCGGGGGCGGGCTGACCGCGATGGGGGCGGGGCTTACCGGCTTAAGCCCGGTACAGTTGGCCACATGCAATGCTTACTGCCACCTCTTCAGCAGACGCAACACTTCATTTCCTTTGGCGCTGGGGCCGCTGTTACTTCTCATGGCATAGCACCGCCACTTGTTTTTTAAACATGCGGGGGCCGGGCGGCGGGGCTTACCGCGATGGGGGCGGGGCTTACCGCGTCATGCCAGGTACAGTGTGCAACTATGGCAACATGCAATGCTTACTGTCACCTTTTCAGCAGACGCAACCATCACTTCCTTGGCGCTGAAGCGGCTGCTACTTCTCATGACATAGCACCGCCACTTGTTTTTTAAACATGCCCCCATTTAAATTGCACTGGAGTAGAGGCAGCACGGTGGCTCAGTGGTAGCACAGTAGCCTTGCAGCGCTGGGGGCCTGGGTTCAACTCCCACTAAGGGCAAAAACCAAATTGCATTGCAGTGAATTACATAGCATTGGGTCGGCGCAGGGGGCGTGGCTTACCGGCTTAAGCCTGGTATGATTGGCCACGTGCATTGGCTGGGGGCGGGGCCCTACCGGCTTAAGCCTGGTATGATTGGCCACGTGCATTGGCTGGGGGCGGGGCCTACCGGCTTAAGCCTGGTACAGTTGACAACATGAAATGCTTACTGCCACCTCTTCAGCAGACGCAACACTTCGTTACCTTTTGCGCTGGCGCCGCTGTTACTTCTCATGGCATAGCACCGCCATTTGTTTTATTGAACATGCCCCCCCCGCGATGGGGGCGTGGCTCTACCGGCTTAAGCCCGGTACAGTCGGCAACTTGCAGTGCATTGCATAGCGTCGGTGCCGGGGGCGGGGCTTACCGCGATGGGGGCGGGGCTTACAGGCTGAAGCCCGGTACAGTCGGCAACTTGCAGTGCATTGCGTAGCGTCGGTGCCGGGGCGGGGCTTTACCGCGATGGGGGCGGGGCTTACAGGCTGAAGCCCGGTACAGTCGGCAACTTGCAGTGCATTGCGTAGCGTCGGTGCCGGGGGCGGGGCTTACCGCCGATGGGGGCGGGGCTTACCGGCTGAAGCCCGGTACAGTCGGCAACTTGCAGTGCATTGCGTAGCTTCGGTGCGGGGGCGGGGCTTACCGCGATGGGGCGGGGCTTACCGGCTTAATCCCGGTACAGATGGAAACATGCAGTTCATTGCATAGCGTCGGTGCCGGGGGCGGGGCTTACCGCGATGGGGCGGGGCTTACCGGCTTAAGCCCGGTACAGATGGAAACATGCAGTGCATTGCATAGCGTCGGTGCCGGGGGCGGGGCTTACCGCGATGGGGGCGGGGCTTACCGGCTTAAGCCGGGTACAGTCGGGCAACATACAGTGCATTGCGTAGCGTCGGTGCCGGGGGCGGGGCTGACCGCGATGGGGGCGGGGCTTACCGGCTTAAGCCCGGTACAGTTGGCCACATGCAATGCTTACTGCCACCTCTTCAGCAGACGCAACACTTCATTTCCTTTGGCGCTGGGGCGGCTGTTACTTCTCATGGCATAGCACCGCCACTTGTTTTTTAAACATGCGGGGCCGGGCGGCGGGCTTACCGCGATGGGGGCGGGGCTTACCGCGTCATGCCAGGTACAGTGTGCAACTATGGCAACATGCAATGCTTACTGTCACCTTTTCAGCAGACGCAACCCATCACTTCCTTTGGCGCTGAAGCGGCTGCTACTTCTCATGACATAGCACCGCCACTTGTTTTTTTAAACATGCCCCCATTTAAATTGCACTGGAGTAGAGGCAGCACGGTGGCTCAGTGGTTAGCACAGTAGCCTTGCAGCGCTGGGGGCCTGGGTTCAACTCCCACTAAGGGCAAAACCAAATTGCATTGCAGTGAATTACATAGCATTGGGTCGGCGCAGGGGGCGTGGCTTACCGGCTTAAGCCTGGTATGATTGGCCACGTGCATTGGCTGGGGGCGGGGCCTACCAGCTTAAGCCTGGTATGATTGGCCACGTGCATTGGCTGGGGCGGGGCCTACCGGCTTAAGCCTGGTACAGTTGACAACATGAAATGCTTACTGCCACCTCTTCAGCAGACGCAACACTTCGTTACCTTTTGCGCTGGCGCCGCTGTTACTTCTCATGGCATAGCACCGCCATTTGTTTTATTGAACATGCCCCCCGCGATGGGGCGGGGCTTACCGGCTTAAGCCCGGTACAGTCGGCAACTTGCAGTGCATTGCGTAGCGTCGGTGCCGGGGGCGGGGCTTACCGCGATGGGGGCGGGGCTTACCGGCTGAAGCCCGGTACAGTCGGCAACTTGCAGTGCATTGCGTAGCGTCGGTTCCGGGGGCGGGGCTTACCGCGATGGGGCGGGGCTTACCGGCTTAATCCCGGTACAGATGGAAACATGCAGTGCATTGCATAGCGTCGGTGCCGGGGGCGGGGCTTACCGCGATGGGGGCGGGGCTTACCGGCTGAAGCCCGGTACAGTCGGCAACTTGCAGTGCATTGCGTAGCGTCGGTGCCGGGGGCGGGGCTTACCGCGATGGGGCGGGGCTTACCGGCTTAATCCCGGTACAGATAGAAACATGCAGTGCATTGCATAGCGTCGGTGCGGGGGCGGGGCTTACCGCGATGGGGGCGGGGCTTACCGGCTTAAGCCGGGTACAGGTCGGCAAACTTGCAGTGCATTGCGTAGCGTCGGTGCCGGGGGCGGGCTTACCGCGATGGGGCGGGCTGCTTACCGGCTTAATCCCGGTACAGATGGAAACATGCAGTGCATTGCATAGCGTCGGTGCCGGGGGCGGGGCTTACCGCGATGGGGCCGGGGCTTACCGCGTCATGCCAGGTACAGTGTGCAACTATGTCAACATGCAATGCTTACTGTCACCTTTTCAGCAGGACGCAACCCATCACTTCCTTTGGCGTGAAGCGGCTGCTACTTCTCATGACATAGCACCGCCACTTGTTTTTTTAAACATGCCCCCCCATTTAAATTGCAACTGGAGTAGAGGCAGCACGGTGGCTCAGTGGTTAGCACAGTAGCCTTGCAGCGCTGGGGGCCTGGGTTCAACTCCCACTAAGGGCAAAAAGCCAAACTTGCATTGCAGTGAATACATAGCATTGGGTCGGCGCAGGGGGCGTGGCTTACCGGCTTAAGCCTGGTATGATTGGCCACGTGCATTGGCTGGGGCGGGGACCTACCGGCTTAAGCCTGGTATGATTGGCCACGTGCATTGGCTGGGGGCGGGGCCTACCGGCTTAAGCCTGGTACAGTTGACAACATGAAATGCTTACTGCCACCTCTTCAGCAGACGCAACAGCTTCGTTACCTTTTGCGCTGGCGCCGCTGTTACTTCTCATGGCATAGCACCGCCATTTGTTTTATTGAACATGCCCCCCCGCGATGGGGGCGTGGCTTACCGGCTTAAGCCCGGTACAGTCGGCAACTTGCAGTGCATTGCATAGCGTCGGTTGCCGGGGGCGGGGCTTACCGCGATGGGGGCGGGGCTTACCGGCTGAAGCCCGGTACAGTCGGCAACTTGCAGTGCATTGCGTACGTCGGTGCCGGGGGCGGGCTTACCGCGATGGGGCCGGGGCTTACGGCTTAATCCGGTACAGATGGAAACATGCAGTGCATTGCATAGCGTCGGTGCGGGGGCGGGGCTTACCGCGATGGGGGCGGGGCTTACCGGCTGAAGCCCGGTACAGTCGGCACTTGCAGTGCATTGCGTAGCGTCGGTGCCGGGGGGGGGCTTACCGCGATGGGGCGGGGCTTACCGGCTTAATCCCGTACAGATAGAAACATGCAGTGCAGTGCATAGCGTCGGTGCCGGGCGGGGGCTTACCGCGGATGGGGCGGGGCTTACCGCGGTCATGCCAGGTACAGTGTGCAACTATGGCAACATGCAATGCTTACTGTCACCTTTTCAGCAGACGCAACCCATCACTTCCTTTGGCGCTGAAGCGGCTGCTACTTCTCATGACATAGCACCGCCACTTGTTTTTTAAAACATGCCCCCATTTAAATTGCACTGGAGTAAGAGGCAGCACGGTGCTCAGTGGTTAGCACAGTAGCCTTGCAGCGCTGGGGGCCTGGGTTCAACTCCCACTAAGGGCAAAAACCAAAATTGCATTGCAGTGAATTACATAGCATTGGGTCGGCGCAGGGGGCGTGGCTTACCGGCTTAAGCCTGGTATGATTGGCCACGTGCATTGGCTGGGGCGGGGCCCTACCGGCTTAAGCCTGGTATGATTGGCCACGTGCATTGGCTGGGGGCGGGGCCTACCGGCTTAAGCTGTACAGTTGACAACATGAAATGCTTACTGCCACCTCTTCAGCAGACGCAACACTTCGTTACCTTTTGCGCTGGCGCCGCTGTTACTTCTCATGCATAGCACCGCCATTTGTTTTATTGAACATGCCCCCCCGCGATGGGGGCGTGGCTTACCGGCTTAAGCCCGGTACAGTCGGCAACTTGCAGTGCATTGCAAAGCGTCGGTGCCGGGGGCGGGGCTTACCGCGATGGGGGCGGGGCTTACCGGCTGAAGCCCGGTACAGTCGGCACTTGCAGTGCAATTGCGTAGCGTCCAGGTGCCGGGGGCGGGGCTTACCGCGATGGGGCGGGGCTTACCGGCTTAATCCCGGTACGATGGAAACATGCAGTGCATTGGCATAGCGTCGGTGCCGGGGGCGGGGCTTACGCGATGGGGCGGGGCTTACCGGCTTAAGCCCGGTACAGATAGAAACATGCAGTGCATTGCATAGCGTCGGTGCCGGGGGCGGGGCTGACCGCGATGGGGGGCGGGGCTTACCGGCTTAAGCCCGGTAACAGTTGGCCACATGCAATGCTTACTGCCACCTCTTCAGCAGACGCAACACTTCATTTCCTTTGGCGCTGGGGCCGCTGTTACTTCTCATGGCATAGCACCGCCACTTGTTTTTTAAACATGCGGGGGCCGGCGGCGGGCTTACCCCGCGCATGGGGGCGGGGCTTACCGCGTCCATGCCAGGTACAGTGTGCAAACTATGGCAACATGCAATGATTACTGTCACCTTTTCAGCAGACGCAACCCATCACTTCCTTTGGCGCTGAAGCGGCTGCTACTTCTCATGACATAGCACCGCCACTTGTTTTTTAAACATGCCCCCATTTAAATTGCACTGGAGTAGAGGCAGCACGGTGGCTCAGTGGTTAGCACAGTAGCCTTGCAGCGCTGGGGGCCTGGGTTCAACTCCCACTAAGGGCAAAAACCAAATTGCATTGCAGTGAATTACATAGCATTGGGTCGGCGCAGGGGGCGTGGCTTACCGGCTTAAGCCTGGTATGATTGGCCACGTGCATTGGCTGGGGGCGGGGCCTACCAGCTTAAGCCTGGTATGATTGGCCACGTGCATTGGCTGGGGGCGGGGCCTACCGGCTTAAGCCTGGTACAGTTGACAACATGAAATGCTTACTGCCACCTCTTCAGCAGACGCAACACTAGTCGTTACCTTTTGCGCTGGCGCCGCTGTTACTTCTCATGGCATAGCACCGCCATTTTGTTTTATTGAACATGCCCCCCGCGATGGGGGCGTGGCTTACCGGCTTTAAGCCGGGTACAGTCGGCAACTTGCAGTGCATTGCGTAGCGTCGGTGCCGGGGGCGGGGGCTTACCGCGATGGGGGCGGGGCTTACAGGCTGAAGCCCGGTACAGTCGGCAACTTGCAGTGCATTGCGTAGCGTCGGTGCGGGGGCGGGGCTTACCGCGATGGGGCGGGGCTTACCGGCTTAATCCCGTACAGATGGAAACATGCAGTGCTTGCATAGCGTCGGTGCCGGGGCGGGGCTTACCGCGATGGGGCGGGCTTACCGGCTGAAGCCCGGTACAGTCGCAACTTGCAGTGCATTGCGTAGCGTCGGTGCCGGGGGCGGGGCTTACCGCGAGGGGGCTGGGGCTTCCGGCTTAATCCCGGTACGATAGACACTATGCAGTGCATTGCGTAGCGGTGCCGGGGGGGCTTACCGCGATGGGGCGGGGCTTACCGGCTTAAGCCCGGTACAGATAGAAACATGCAGTGCATTGCATAGCGTCGGGTCCGGGGGCGGGGCTTACCGCGATGGGGGCGGGGCTTACCGGCTTAAGCCGGGGTACAGTCGGCAACATACAGTGCATTGCGTTAGCGTCGGTGCCGGGGGCGGGGGCTGACCGCGATGGGGGCGGGGCTTACCGGCTTAAGCCCGGTACAGTTGGCCACATGCAATGCTTACTGCCACCTCTTCAGCAGACGCAAACACTTCATTTCCTTTGGCGCTGGGGCCGCTGTTACTTCTCATGGCATAGCACCGCCCACTTGTTTTTTAAACATGCGGGGGCCGGGCGGCGGGGCTTACCGCGATGGGGGCGGGGGCTTACCGCGTCATGCCAGGTACAGTGTGCAACTATGGCAACATGCAATGCTTACTGTCACCTTTTCAGCAGACGCAAACCCATCACTTCCTTTGGCGCTGAAGCGGCTGCTACTTCTCATGACATAGCACCGCCACTTGTTTTTTTAAACATGCCCCCATTTAAATTGCACTGGAGTAGAGGCAGCACGGTGGCTCAGTGGTTAGCACAGTAGCCTTGCAGCGCTGGGGGCCTGGGTTCAACTCCCACTAAGGGCAAAAACCAAATTGCATTGCAGTGAATTACATAGCATTGGGTCGGCGCAGGGGGCGTGGCTTACCGGCTTAAGCCTGGTATGATTGGCCACGTGCATTGGCTGGGGGCGGGGGCCTACCAGCTTAAGCCTGGTATGATTGGCCACGTGCATTGGCTGGGGCGGGGCCTACCGGCTTAAGCCTGGTACAGTTGACAACATGAAATGCTTACTGCCACCTCTTCAGCAGACGCAACACTTCGTTACCTTTTGCGCTGGCGCCGCTGTTACTTCTCATGGCATAGCACCGCCATTTGTTTTATTGAACATGCCCCCCGCGATGGGGGCGTGGCTTACCGGCTTAAGCCCGGTACAGTCGGCAACTTGCAGTGCATTGCGTAGCGTCGGTGCCGGGGGCGGGGGCTTACCGCGATGGGGGCGGGGCTTACCGGCTGAAGCCCGGTACAGTCGGCAACTTGCAGTGCATTGCGTAGCGTCGGTGCCGGGGGCGGGGCTTACCGCGATGGGGCGGGGCTTACCGGCTTAATCCCGGTACAGATGGAAACATGCAGTGCATTGCATAGCGTCGGTGCCGGGGGCGGGGCTTACCGCGATGGGGGCGGGCTTACCGGCTGAAGCCGGTACAGTCGGCAACTTGCAGTGCATTGCGTAGCGTCGGTTGCGGGGGGCGGGGCTTACCGCGATGGGGCGGGGCTTACCGGCTTAATCCCGGTACAGATAGAAACATGCAGTGCATTGCATAGCGTCGGTGCCGGGGGCGGGGCTTACCGCGATGGGGCGGGGCTTACCGCGTCATGCCAGGTACAGTGTGCAACTATGGCAACATGCAATGCTTACTGTCACCTTTTCAGCAGACGCAACCCATCACTTCTTTGGCGCTGAAGCGGCTGCTACTTCTCATGACATAGCACCGCCACTTGTTTTTTAAACATGCCCCCATTTAAATTGCACTGGAGTAGAGGCAGCACGGTGGCTCAGTGGTTAGCACAGTAGCCTTGCAGCGCTGGGGGCCTGGGTTCAACTCCCACTAAGGGCAAAAACCAAATTGCATTGCAGTGAATTACATAGCATTGGGTCGGCGCAGGGGGCGTGGCTTACCGGCTTAAGCCTGGTATGATTGGCCACGTGCATTGGCTGGGGGCGGGGCTTACCGCTTAAGCCTGGTATGATTGGCCACGTGCATTGGCTGGGGGGCGGGGCCTACCGGCTTAAGCCTGGTACAGTTGACAACATGAAATGCTTACTGCCACCTCTTCAGCAGACGCAACGCTTCGTTACCTTTTGCGCTGGCGCCGCTGTTACTTCTCATGGCATAGCACCGCCATTTGTTTTATTGAACATGCCCCCCCCGCGATGGGGGCGTGGCTTACCGGCTTAAGCCCGGTACAGTCGGCAACTTGCAGTGCATTGCATAGCGTCGGTGCCGGGGGCGGGGCTTACCGCGATGGGGGCGGGGCTTACCGGCTGAAGCCCGGTACAGTCGGCAACTTGCAGTGCATTGCGTAGCGTCGGTGCCGGGGGCGGGGCTTACCGCGATGGGGCGGGGCTTACCGGCTTAATCCCGGTACAGATGGAAACATGCAGTGCATTGCATAGCGTCGGTGCCGGGGGCGGGGCTTACCGCGATGGGGCGGGGCTTACCGGCTGAAGCCCGGTACAGTCGGCAACTTGCAGTGCATTGCGTAGCGTCGGTGCCGGGGGCGGGGCTTACCGCGATGGGGCGGGGCTTACCGGCTTAATCCCGGTACAGATAGAAACATGCAGTGCATTGCATAGCGTCGGTGCCGGGGGCGGGGCTTACCGCGATGGGGCGGGGCTTACCGGCTTAAGCCCGGTACAGATAGAAACATGCAGTGCATTGCATAGCGTCGGGTCCGGGGGCGGGGCTTACCGCGATGGGGGCGGGGCTTACCGGCTTAAGCCGGGTACAGTCGGCAACATACAGTGCATTGCGTAGCGTCGGTGCCGGGGGCGGGGCTGACCGCGATGGGGGCGGGGCTTACCGGCTTAAGCCCGGTACAGTTGGCCACATGCAATGCTTACTGCCACCTCTTCAGCAGACGCAACACTTCATTTCCTTTGGCGCTGGGGCCGCTGTTACTTCTCATGGCATAGCACCGCCACTTGTTTTTTAAACATGCGGGGCCGGGCGGCGGGGCTTACCGCGATGGGGGCGGGGCTTACCGACGTCATGCCAGGTACAGTGTGCAACTATGGGCAACATGCAATGCTTACTGTCACCTTTTCAGCAGACGCAACCCATCACTTCCTTTGGCGCTGAAGCGGCTGCTACTTCTCATGACATAAGCACCGCCACTTGTTTTTTAAACATGCCCCCATTTAAATTGCACTGGAGTAGAGGCAGCACGGTGGCTCAGTGGTTAGCACAGTAGCCTTGCAGCGCTGGGGGCCTGGGTTCAACTCCCACTAAGGGCAAAAACCAAATTGCATTGCAGTGAATTACATAGCATTGGGTCGGCGCAGGGGGCGTGGCTTACCGGCTTAAGCCTGGTATGATTGGCCACGTGCATTGGCTGGGGGCGGGGCCTACCAGCTTAAGCCTGGTATGATTGGCCACGTGCATTGGCTGGGGGCGGGGCCTACCGGCTTAAGCCTGGTACAGTTGACAACATGAAATGCTTACTGCCACCTCTTCAGCAGACGCAACACTTCGTTACCTTTTGCGCTGGCGCCGCTGTTACTTCTCATGGCATAGCACCGCCATTTGTTTTATTGAACATGCCCCCCCGCGATGGGGGCGTGGCTTACCGGCTTAAGCCCGGTACAGTCGGCAACTTGCAGTGCATTGCGTAGCGTCGGTGCCGGGGGCGGGGCTTACCGCGATGGGGGCGGGGCTTACCGGCTGAAGCCCGGTACAGTCGGCAACTTGCAGTGCATTGCGTAGCGTCGGTGCCGGGGGCGGGGCTTACCGCGATGGGGCGGGGCTTACCGGCTTAATCCCGGTACAGATGGAAACATGCAGTGCATTGCATAGCGTCGGTGCCGGGGGCGGGGCTTACCGCGATGGGGGCGGGGCTTACCGGCTGAAGCCCGGTACAGTCGGCAACTTGCAGTGCATTGCGTAGCGTCGGTGCCGGGGGCGGGGCTTACCGCTATGGGGCGGGGCTTACCGGCTTAATCCCGGTACAGATAGAAACATGCAGTGCATTGCATAGCGTCGGTGCCGGGGGCGGGGCTTACCGCGATGGGGCGGGGCTTACCGCGTCATGCCAGGTACAGTGTGCAACTATGGCAACATGCAATGCTTACTGTCACCTTTTCAGCAGACGCAACCCATCACTTCCTTTGGCGCTGAAGCGGCTGCTACTTCTCATGACATAGCACCGCCACGGTTTTTAAACATGCCCCCATTTAAATTGCACTGGAGTAGAGGCAGCACGGTGGCTCAGTGGTTAGCACAGTAGCCTTGCAGCGCTGGGGGCCTGGGTTCAACTCCCACTAAGGGCAAAAACCAAATTGCATTGCAGTGAATTACATAGCATTGGGTCGGCGCAGGGGGCGTGGCTTACCGGCTTAAGCCTGGTATGATTGGCCACGTGCATTGGCTGGGGGCGGGCCTACCGGCTTAAGCCTGGTATGATTGGCCACGTGCATTGGCTGGGGGCGGGGCCTACCGGCTTAAGCCTGGTACAGTTGACAACATGAAATGCTTACTGCCACCTCTTCAGCAGACGCAACGCTTCGTTACCTTTTGCGCTGGCGCCGCTGTTACTTCTCATGGCATAGCACCGCCATTTGTTTTATTGAACATGCCCCCCCCGCGATGGGGCGTGGCTTACCGGCTTAAGCCCGGTACAGTCGGCAACTTGCAGTGCATTGCATAGCGTCGGTGCCGGGGGCGGGGCTTACCGCGATGGGGGCGGGGCTTACCGGCTGAAGCCCGGTACAGTCGGCAACTTGCAGTGCATTGCGTAGCGTCGGTGCCGGGGGCGGGGCTTACCGCGATGGGGCGGGGCTTACCGGCTTAATCCCGGTACAGATGGAAACATGCAGTGCATTGCATAGCGTCGGCTGCCGGGGGCGGGGCTTTACCGCGATGGGCGGGGCTTACCGGCTTAAGCCCGGTACAGATAGAAACATGCAGTGCATTGCATAGCGTCGGTGCCGGGGGCGGGGGCTGACCGCGATGGGGGCGGGGCTTACCGGCTTAAGCCCGGTACAGTTGGCCACATGCAATGCTTACTGCCACCTCTTCAGCAGACGCAACACTTCATTTCCTTTGGCGCTGGGGCCGCTGTTACTTCTCATGGCATACCACCGCCACTTGTTTTTTAAACATGCGGGGGCCGGGCGGCGGGGCTTACCGCGATGGGGGCGGGGCTTACCGCGTCATGCCAGGTACAGTGTGCAACTATGGCAACATGCAATGCTTACTGTCACCTTTTCAGCAGACGCAACCCATCACTTCCTTTGGCGCTGAAGCGGCTGCTACTTCTCATACATAGCACCGCCACTTGTTTTTTAAACATGCCCCCATTTAAATTGCACTGGAGTAGAGGCAGCACGGTGGCTCAGTGGTTAGCACAGTAGCCTTGCAGCGCTGGGGCCTGGGTTCAACTCCCACTAAGGGCAAAAACCAAATTGCATTGCAGTGAATTACATAGCATTGGGTCGGCGCAGGGGGCGTGGCTTACCGGCTTAAGCCTGGTATGATTGGCCACGTGCATTGGCTGGGGGCGGGGGCCTACCAGCTTAAGCCTGGTATGATTGGCCACGTGCATTGGCTGGGGGCGGGGCCTACCGGCTTAAGCCTGGTACAGTTGACAACATGAAATGCTTACTGCCACCTCTTCAGCAGACGCAACACTTCGTTACCTTTTGCGCTGGCGCCGCTGTTACTTCTCATGGCATAGCACCGCCATTTGTTTTATTGAACATGCCCCCGCGATGGGGGCGTGGCTTACCGGCTTAAGCCCGGTACAGTCGGCAACTTGCAGTGCATTGCGTAGCGTCGGTGCCGGGGGCGGGGCTTACCGCGATGGGGGCGGGGCTTACAGGCTGAAGCCCGGTACAGTCGGCAACTTGCAGTGCATTGCGTAGCGTCGGTGCCGGGGGCGGGGCTTACCGCGATGGGGCGGGGCTTACCGGCTTAATCCCGGTACAGATGGAAACATGCAGTGCATTGCATAGCGTCGGTGCCGGGGGCGGGGCTTACCGCGATGGGGGCGGGGCTTACCGGCTTAAGCCGGGTACAGTCGGCAACATACAGTGCATTGCGTAGCGTCGGTGCCGGGGGCGGGGCTTACCGCGATGGGGGCGGGGCTTACAGGCTGAAGCCCGGTACAGTCGGCAACTTGCAGTGCATTGCGTAGCGTCGGTGCCGGGGGCGGGGCTTACCGCGATGGGGGCGGGGCTTACAGGCTGAAGCCCGGTACAGTCGGCAACTTGCAGTGCATTGCGTAGCGTCGGTGCCGGGGGCGGGGCTTACCGCGATGGGGGCGGGGCTTACCGGCTGAAGCCCGGTACAGTCGGCAACTTGCAGTGCATTGCGTAGCGTCGGTGCCGGGGGCGGGGCTTACCGCGATGGGGCGGGGCTTACCGGCTTAATCCCGGTACAGATGGAAACATGCAGTGCATTGCATAGCGTCGGTGCCGGGGGCGGGGCTTACCGCGATGGGGGCGGGGCTTACCGGCTGAAGCCCGGTACAGTCGGCAACTTGCAGTGCATTGCGTAGCGTCGGTGCCGGGGGCGGGGCCTACCGCGATGGGGCGGGGCTTACCGGCTTAATCCCGGTACAGATAGAAACATGCAGTGCATTGCATAGCGTCGGTGCCGGGGGCGGGGCTTACCGCGATGGGGCGGGGCTTACCGGCTTAATTCCCGGTACAGATGGAAAACATGCAGTGCATTGCATAGCGTCGGTGCCGGGGGCGGGGCTTACCGCGATGGGGCGGGGCTTACCGCGTCATGCCAGGTACAGTGTGCAACTATGGCAACATGCAATGCTTACTGTCACCTTTTCAGCAGACGCAACCCATCACTTCCTTTGGCGCTGAAGCGGCTGCTACTTCTCATGACATAGCACCGCCACTTGTTTTTTAAAACATGCCCCCATTTAAATTGCACTGGAGTAGAGGCAGCACGGTGGTTCAGTGGTTAGCACAGTAGCCTTGCAGCGCTGGGGCCTGGGTTCAACTCCCACTAAGGGCAAAAACCAAATTGCATTGCAGTGAATTACATAGCATTGGGTCGGCGCAGGGGCGTGGCTTACCGGCTTAAGCCTGGTATGATTGGCCACGTGCATTGGCTGGGGGCGGGGCCTACCGGCTTAAGCCTGGTATGATTGGCCACGTGCATTGGCTGGGGGCGGGCCTACCGGCTTAAGGCCTGGTACAGTTGACAACATGAAATGCTTACTGCCACCTCTTCAGCAGACGCAAACACTTCGTTACCTTTTGCGCTGGCGCCGCTGTTACTTCTCATGGCATAGCACCGCCATTTGTTTTATTGAACATGCCCCCCGCGATGGGGGCGTGGCTTACCGGCTTAAGCCCGGTACAGTCGGCAACTTGCAGTGCATTGCATAGCGTCGGTGCCGGGGGCGGGGCTTACCGCGATGGGGGCGGGGCTTACAGGCTGAAGCCCGGTACAGTCGGCAACTTGCAGTGCATTGCGTAGCGTCGGTGCCGGGGGCGGGGCTTACCGCGATGGGGCGGGGCTTACCGGCTTAATCCCGGTACAGATGGAAACATGCAGTGCATTGCATAGCGTCGGTGCCGGGGGCGGGGCTTACCGCGATGGGGGCGGGGCTTACCGGCTTAAGCCGGGTACAGTCGGCAACATACAGTGCATTGCGTAGCGTCGGTGCCGGGGGCGGGGCTTACCGCGATGGGGGCGGGGCTTACAGGCTGAAGCCCGGTACAGTCGGCAACTTGCAGTGCATTGCGTAGCGTCGGTGCCGGGGGCGGGGCTTACCGCGATGGGGGCGGGGCTTACAGGCTGAAGCCCGGTACAGTCGGCAACTTGCAGTGCATTGCGTAGCGTCGGTGCCGGGGGCGGGGCTTTACCGCGATGGGGCGGGGCTTACCGGCTTAATCCCGGTACAGTCGGCAACTTGCAGTGCATTGCGTAGCGTCGGTGCCGGGGGCGGGGCTTACCGCGATGGGGCGGGGCTTACCGGCTTAATCCCGGTACAGATGGAAACATGCAGTGCATTGCATAGCGTCGGTGCCGGGGGCGGGGCTTACCGCGATGGGGGCGGGGCTTACCGGCTGAAGCCCGGTACAGTCGGCAACTTGCAGTGCATTGCGTAGCGTCGGTGCCGGGGGCGGGGCTTACCGCGATGGGGCGGGGCTTACCGGCTTAATCCCGGTACAGATAGAAACATGCAGTGCATTGCATAGCGTCGGTGCCGGGGGCGGGGCTTACCGCGATGGGGCGGGGCTTACCGGCTTAAGCCCGGTACAGATAGAAACATGCAGTGCATTGCATAGCGTCGGGTCCGGGGGCGGGGCTTACCGCGATGGGGGCGGGGCTTACCGGCTTAAGCCGGGTACAGTCGGCAACATACAGTGCATTGCGTAGCGTCGGTGCCGGGGGCGGGGCTGACCGCGATGGGGGCGGGGCTTACCGGCTTAAGCCCGGTACAGTTGGCCACATGCAATGCTTACTGCCACCTCTTCAGCAGACGCAACACTTCATTTCCTTTGGCGCTGGGGCCGCTGTTACTTCTCATGGCATAGCACCGCCACTTGTTTTTTAAACATGCGGGGGCCGGGCGGCGGGGCTTACCGCGATGGGGGCGGGGCTTACCGCGTCATGCCAGGTACAGTGTGCAACTATGGCAACATGCAATGCTTACTGTCACCTTTTCAGCAGACGCAACCCATCATTTCCTTTGGCGCTGAAGCGGCTGCTACTTCTCATGACATAGCACCGCCACTTGTTTTTTAAACATGCCCCCATTTAAATTGCACTGGAGTAGAGGCAGCACGGTGGCTCAGTGGTTAGCACAGTAGCCTTGCAGCGCTGGGAGCCTGGTTCAACTCCCACTAAGGGCAAAAACCAAATTGCATTGCAGTGAATTACATAGCATTGGGTCGGCGCAGGGGGCGTGGCTTACCGGCTTAAGCCTGGTATGATTGGCCACGTGCATTGGCTGGGGGCGGGGCCTACCAGCTTAAGCCTGGTATGATTGGCCACGTGCATTGGCTGGGGGCGGTGGCCCTACCGGCTTAAGCCTGGTACAGTTGACAACATGAAATGCTTACTGCCCACCTCTTCAGCAGAGACGCAACACTTCGTTACCTTTTGCGCTGGCGCCGCTGTTACTTCTCATGGCATAGCACCGCCATTTGTTTTATTGAACATGCCCCCCGCGATGGGGGCGTGGCTTACCGGCTTAAGCCCGGTACAGTCGGCAACTTGCAGTGCATTGCGTAGCGTCGGTGCCGGGGGCGGGGCTTACCGCGATGGGGGCGGGGCTTACCGGCTGAAGCCCGGTACAGTCGGCAACTTGCAGTGCATTGCGTAGCGTCGGTGCCGGGGGCGGGGCTTACCGCGATGGGGCGGGGCTTACCGGCTTAATCCCGGTACAGATGGAAACATGCAGTGCATTGCATAGCGTCGGTGCCGGGGGCGGGGCTTACCGCGATGGGGGCGGGGCTTACCGGCTGAAGCCCGGTACAGTCGGCAACTTGCAGTGCAATTGCGTAGCGTCGGTGCCGGGGGCGGGGCTTACCGCGATGGGGCGGGGCTTACCGGCTTAATCCCGGTACAGATGGAAACATGCAGTGCATTGCATAGCGTCGGTGCCGGGGGCGGGGCTTACCGCGATGGGGCGGGGCTACCGGCTTAATCCCGGTACAGATGGAAACATGCAGTGCATTGCATAGCGTCGGTGCCGGGGGCGGGGCTTACCGCGATGGGGCGGGGCTTACCGCGTCATGCCAGGTACAGTGTGCAACTATGGCAACATGCAATGCTTACTGTCACCTTTTCAGCAGACGCAACCCATCACTTCCTTTGGCGCTGAAGCGGCTGCTACTTCTCATGACATAGCACCGCCACTTGTTTTTTAAACATGCCCCCATTTAAATTGCACTGGAGTAGAGGCAGCACGGTGGTTCAGTGGTTAGCACAGTAGCCTTGCAGCGCTGGGGGCCTGGGTTCAACTCCCACTAAGGGCAAAAACCAAATTGCATTGCAGTGAATTACATAGCATTGGGTCGGCGCAGGGGGCGTGGCTTACCGGCTTAAGCCTGGTATGATTGGCCACGTGCATTGGCTGGGGGCGGGGCCTACCGGCTTAAGCCTGGTATGATTGGCCACGTGCATTGGCTGGGGGCGGGGCCCTACCGGCTTAAGCCTGGTACAGTTGACAACATGAAATGCTTACTGCCACCTCTCAGCAGACGCAACACTTCGTTACCTTTTGCGCTGGCGCCGCTGTTACTTCTCATGGCATAGCACCGCCATTTGTTTTATTGAACATGCCCCCCGCGATGGGGGCGTGGCTTACCGGCTTAAGCCCGGTACAGTCGGCAACTTGCAGTGCATTGCGTAGCGTCGGTGCCGGGGGCGGGGCTTACCGCGATGGGGGCGGGGCTTACAGGCTGAAGCCCGGTACAGTCGGCAACTTGCAGTGCATTGCGTAGCGTCGGTGCCGGGGGCGGGGCTTACCGCGATGGGGCGGGGCTTACCGGCTTAATCCCGGTACAGATGGAAACATGCAGTGCATTGCATAGCGTCGGTGCCGGGGGCGGGGCTTACCGCGATGGGGGCGGGGCTTACCGGCTTAAGCCGGGTACAGTCGGCAACATACAGTGCATTGCGTAGCGTCGGTGCCGGGGGCGGGGCTTACCGCGATGGGGGCGGGGCTTACAGGCTGAAGCCCGGTACAGTCGGCAACTTGCAGTGCATTGCGTAGCGTCGGTGCCGGGGGCGGGGCTTACCGCGATGGGGGCGGGGCTTACAGGCTGAAGCCCGGTACAGTCGGCAACTTGCAGTGCATTGCGTAGCGTCGGTGCCGGGGGCGGGGCTTACCGCGATGGGGGCGGGGCTTACCGGCTGAAGCCCGGTACAGTCGGCAACTTGCAGTGCATTGCGTAGCGTCGGTGCCGGGGGCGGGGCTTACCGCGATGGGGCGGGGCTTACCGGCTTAATCCCGGTACAGATGGAAACATGCAGTGCATTGCATAGCGTCGGTGCCGGGGGCGGGGCTTACCGCGATGGGGGCGGGGCTTACCGGCTGAAGCCCGGTACAGTCGGCAACTTGCAGTGCATTGCGTAGCGTCGGTGCCGGGGGCGGGGCTTACCGCGATGGGGCGGGGCTTACCGGCTTAAGCCCGGTACAGATAGAAACATGCAGTGCATTGCATAGCGTCGGTGCCGGGGGCGGGGCTTACCGCGATGGGCGGGGCTTACCGGCTTAAGCCCGGTACAGATAGAAACATGCAGTGCATTGCATAGCGTCGGGTCCGGGGGCGGGGCTTACCGCGATGGGGGCGGGGCTTACCGGCTTAAGCCGGGTACAGTCGGCAACATACAGTGCATTGCGTAGCGTCGGTGCCGGGGGCGGGGCTGACCGCGATGGGGGCGGGGCTTACCGGCTTAAGCCCGGTACAGTTGGCCACATGCAATGCTTACTGCCACCTCTTCAGCAGACGCAACACTTCGTTTCCTTTGGCGCTGGGGCCGCTGTTACTTCTCATGGCATAGCACCGCCACTTGTTTTTTAAACATGCGGGGGCCGGGCGGCGGGGCTTACCGCGATGGGGGCGGGGCTTACCGCGTCATGCCAGGTACAGTGTGCAACTATGGCAACATGCAATGCTTACTGTCACCTTTTCAGCAGACGCAACCCATCACTTCCTTTGGCGCTGAAGCGGCTGCTACTTCTCATGACATAGCACCGCCACTTGTTTTTTAAACATGCCCCCATTTAAATTGCACTGGAGTAGAGGCAGCACGGTGGCTCAGTGGTTAGCACAGTAGCCTTGCAGCGCTGGGGGCCTGGGTTCAACTCCCACTAAGGGCAAAAACCAAATTGCATTGCAGTGAATTACATAGCATTGGGTCGGCGCAGGGGGCGTGGCTTACCGGCTTAAGCCTGGTATGATTGGCCACGTGCATTGGCTGGGGGCGGGGCCTACCAGCTTAAGCCTGGTATGATTGGCCACGTGCATTGGCTGGGGGCGGGGCCTACCGGCTTAAGCCTGGTACAGTTGACAACATGAAATGCTTACTGCCACCTCTTCAGCAGACGCAACACTTCGTTACCTTTTGCGCTGGCGCCGCTGTTACTTCTCATGGCATAGCACCGCCATTTGTTTTATTGAACATGCCCCCCGCGATGGGGGCGTGGCTTACCGGCTTAAGCCCGGTACAGTCGGCAACTTGCAGTGCATTGCGTAGCGTCGGTGCCGGGGGCGGGGCTTACCGCGATGGGGGCGGGGCTTACCGGCTGAAGCCCGGTACAGTCGGCAACTTGCAGTGCATTGCGTAGCGTCGGTGCCGGGGGCGGGGCTTACCGCGATGGGGCGGGGCTTACCGGCTTAATCCCGGTACAGATGGAAACATGCAGTGCATTGCATAGCGTCGGTGCCGGGGGCGGGGCTTACCGCGATGGGGGCGGGGCTTACCGGCTGAAGCCCGGTACAGTCGGCAACTTGCAGTGCATTGCGTAGCGTCGGTGCCGGGGGCGGGGCTTACCGCGATGGGGCGGGGCTTACCGGCTAAATCCCGGTACAGATAGAAACATGCAGTGCATTGCATAGCGTCGGTGCCGGGGGCGGGGCTTACCGCGATGGGGCGGGGGCTTACCGGCTTAATCCCGGTACAGATGGAAACATGCAGTGCATTGCATAGCGTCGGTGCCGGGGGCGGGGCTTACCGCGATGGGGCGGGGCTTACCGCGTCATGCCAGGTACAGTGTTGCAACTATGGCAACATGCAATGCTTACTGTCACCTTTTCAGCAGACGCAACCCATCACTTCCTTTGGCGCTGAAGCGGCTGCTACTTCTCATGACATAGCACCGCCACTTGTTTTTTAAACATGCCCCCATTTAAATTGCACTGGAGTAGAGGCAGCACGGTGGTTCAGTGGTTAGCACAGTAGCCTTGCAGCGCTGGGGGCCTGGGTTCAACTCCCACTAAGGGCAAAAACCAAATTGCATTGCAGTGAATTACATAGCATTGGGTCGGCGCAGGGGGCGTGGCTTACCGGCTTAAGCCTGGTATGATTGGCCACGTGCATTGGCTGGGGGCGGGCCTACCGGCTTAAGCCTGGTATGATTGGCCACGTGCATTGGCTGGGGGCGGGGCCTACCGGCTTAAGCCTGGTACAGTTGACAACATGAAATGCTTACTGCCACCTCTTCAGCAGACGCAACACTTCGTTACCTTTTGCGCTGGCGCCGCTGTTACTTCTCATGGCATAGCACCGCCATTTGTTTTATTGAACATGCCCCCCGCGATGGGGGCGTGGCTTACCGGCTTAAGCCCGGTACCGTCGGCAACTTGCAGTGCATTGCGTAGCGTCGGTGCCGGGGGCGGGGCTTACCGCGATGGGGGCGGGGCTTACAGGCTGAAGCCCGGTACAGTCGGCAACTTGCAGTGCATTGCGTAGCGTCGGTGCCGGGGGCGGGGCTTACCGCGATGGGGCGGGGCTTACCGGCTTAATCCCGGTACAGATGGAAACATGCAGTGCATTGCATAGCGTCGGTGCCGGGGGCGGGGCTTACCGCGATGGGGGCGGGGCTTACCGGCTTAAGCCGGGTACAGTCGGCAACATACAGTGCATTGCGTAGCGTCGGTGCCGGGGGCGGGGCTTACCGCGATGGGGGCGGGGCTTACAGGCTGAAGCCCGGTACAGTCGGCAACTTGCAGTGCATTGCGTAGCGTCGGTGCCGGGGGCGGGGCTTACCGCGATGGGGGCGGGGCTTACAGGCTGAAGCCCGGTACAGTCGGCAACTTGCAGTGCATTGCGTAGCGTCGGTGCCGGGGGCGGGGCTTACCGCGATGGGGGCGGGGCTTACCGGCTGAAGCCCGGTACAGTCGGCAACTTGCAGTGCATTGCGTAGCGTCGGTGCCGGGGGCGGGGCTTACCGCGATGGGGCGGGGCTTACCGGCTTAATCCCGGTACAGATGGAAACATGCAGTGCATTGCATAGCGTCGGTGCCGGGGGCGGGGCTTACCGCGATGGGGGCGGGGCTTACCGGCTGAAGCCCGGTACAGTCGGCAACTTGCAGTGCATTGCGTAGCGTCGGTGCCGGGGGCGGGGCTTACCGCGATGGGGCGGGGCTTACCGGCTTAATCCCGGTACAGATAGAAACATGCAGTGCATTGCATAGCGTCGGTGCCGGGGGCGGGGCTTACCGCGATGGGGCGGGGCTTACCGGCTTAAGCCCGGTACAGATAGAACATGCAGTGCATTGCATAGCGTCGGGTCCGGGGGCGGGGCTTACCGCGATGGGGGCGGGGCTTACCGGCTTAAGCCGGGTACAGTCGGCAACATACAGTGCATTGCGTAGCGTCGGTGCCGGGGGCGGGGCTGACCGCGATGGGGGCGGGGCTTACCGGCTTAAGCCCGGTACAGTTGGCCACATGCAATGCTTACTGCCACCTCTTCAGCAGACGCAACACTTCATTTCCTTTGGCGCTGGGGCCGCTGTTACTTCTCATGGCATAGCACCGCCACTTGTTTTTTAAACATGCGGGGGCCGGGCGGCGGGGCTTACCGCGATGGGGGCGGGGCTTACCGCGTCATGCCAGGTACAGTGTGCAACTATGGCAACATGCAATGCTTACTGTCACCTTTCAGCAGACGCAACCCATCACTTCCTTTGGCGCTGAAGCGGCTGCTACTTCTCATGACATAGCACCGCCACTTGTTTTTTAAACATGCCCCCATTTAAATTGCACTGGAGTAGAGGCAGCACGGTGGCTCAGTGGTTAGCACAGTAGCCTTGCAGCGCTGGGGGCCTGGGTTCAACTCCCACTAAGGGCAAAAACCAAATTGCATTGCAGTGAATTACATAGCATTGGGTCGGCGCAGGGGGCGTGGCTTACCGGCTTAAGCCTGGTATGATTGGCCACGTGCATTGGCTGGGGGCGGGGCCTACCAGCTTAAGCCTGGTATGATTGGCCACGTGCATTGGCTGGGGGCGGGGCCTACCGGCTTAAGCCTGGTACAGTTGACAACATGAAATGCTTACTGCCACCTCTTCAGCAGACGCAACACTTCGTTACCTTTTGCGCTGGCGCCGCTGTTACTTCTCATGGCATAGCACCGCCATTTGTTTTATTGAACATGCCCCCCGCGATGGGGGCGTGGCTTACCGGCTTAAGCCCGGTACAGTCGGCAACTTGCAGTGCATTGCGTAGCGTCGGTGCCGGGGGCGGGGCTTACCGCGAAGGGGGCGGGGCTTACAGGCTGAAGCCCGGTACAGTCGGCAACTTGCAGTGCATTGCGTAGCGTCGGTGCCGGGGGCGGGGCTTACCGCGATGGGGCGGGGCTTACCGGCTTAATCCCGGTACAGATGGAAACATGCAGTGCATTGCATAGCGTCGGTGCCGGGGGCGGGGCTTACCGCGATGGGGGCGGGGCTTACCGGCTGAAGCCCGGTACAGTCGGCAACTTGCAGTGCATTGCGTAGCGTCGGTGCCGGGGGCGGGGCTTACCGCGATGGGGCGGGGCTTACCGGCTTAATCCCGGTACAGATAGAAACATGCAGTGCATTGCATAGCGTCGGTGCCGGGGGCGGGGCTTACCGCGATGGGGCGGGGCTTACCGGCTTAATCCCGGTACAGATGGAAACATGCAGTGCATTGCATAGCGTCGGTGCCGGGGGCGGGGCTTACCGCGATGGGGCGGGGCTTACCGCGTCATGCCAGGTACAGTGTGCAACTATGGCAACATGCAATGCTTACTGTCACCTTTTCAGCAGACGCAACCCATCACTTCCTTTGGCGCTGAAGCGGCTGCTACTTCTCATGACATAGCACCGCCACTTGTTTTTTAAACATGCCCCCATTTAAATTGCACTGGAGTAGAGGCAGCACGGTGGTTCAGTGGTTAGCACAGTAGCCTTGCAGCGCTGGGGGCCTGGGTTCAACTCCCACTAAGGGCAAAAACCAAATTGCATTGCAGTGAATTACATAGCATTGGGTCGGCGCAGGGGGCGTGGCTTACCGGCTTAAGCCTGGTATGATTGGCCACGTGCATTGGCTGGGGGCGGGGCCTACCGGCTTAAGCCTGGTATGATTGGCCACGTGCATTGGCTGGGGGCGGGGCCTACCGGCTTAAGCCTGGTACAGTTGACAACATGAAATGCTTACTGCCACCTCTTCAGCAGACGCAACACTTCGTTACCTTTTGCGCTGGCGCCGCTGTTACTTCTCATGGCATAGCACCGCCATTTGTTTTATTGAACATGCCCCCCGCGATGGGGGCGTGGCTTACCGGCTTAAGCCCGGTACAGTCGGCAACTTGCAGTGCATTGCGTAGCGTCGGTGCCGGGGGCGGGGCTTACCGCGATGGGGGCGGGGCTTACAGGCTGAAGCCCGGTACAGTCGGCAACTTGCAGTGCATTGCGTAGCGTCGGTGCCGGGGGCGGGGCTTACCGCGATGGGGCGGGGCTTACCGGCTTAATCCCGGTACAGATGGAAACATGCAGTGCATTGCATAGCGTCGGTGCCGGGGGCGGGGCTTACCGCGATGGGGGCGGGGCTTACCGGCTTAAGCCGGGTACAGTCGGCAACATACAGTGCATTGCGTAGCGTCGGTGCCGGGGGCGGGGCTTACCGCGATGGGGGCGGGGCTTACAGGCTGAAGCCCGGTACAGTCGGCAACTTGCAGTGCATTGCGTAGCGTCGGTGCCGGGGGCGGGGCTTACCGCGATGGGGGCGGGGCTTACAGGCTGAAGCCCGGTACAGTCGGCAACTTGCAGTGCATTGCGTAGCGTCGGTGCCGGGGGCGGGGCTTACCGCGATGGGGGCGGGGCTTACCGGCTGAAGCCCGGTACAGTCGGCAACTTGCAGTGCATTGCGTAGCGTCGGTGCCGGGGGCGGGGCTTACCGCGATGGGGCGGGGCTTACCGGCTTAATCCCGGTACAGATGGAAACATGCAGTGCATTGCATAGCGTCGGTGCCGGGGGCGGGGCTTACCGCGATGGGGGCGGGGCTTACCGGCTGAAGCCCGGTACAGTCGGCAAACTTGCAGTGCATTGCGTAGCGTCGGTGCCGGGGGCGGGGCTTACCGCGATGGGGCGGGGCCTTACCGGCTTAATCCCGGTACAGATAGAAACATGCAGTGCATTGCATAGCGTCGGTGCCGGGGGCGGGGCTTACCGCGATGGGGCGGGGCTTACCGGCTTAAGCCCGGTACAGATAGAAACATGCAGTGCATTGCATAGCGTCGGGTCCGGGGGCGGGGCTTACCGCGATGGGGGCGGGGCTTACCGGCTTAAGCCGGGTACAGTCGGCAACATACAGTGCATTGCGTAGCGTCGGTGCCGGGGCGGGGCTGACCGCGATGGGGGCGGGGCTTACCGGCTTAAGCCGGTACAGTTGGCCACATGCAATGCTTACTGCCACCTCTTCAGCAGACGCAACACTTCATTTCCTTTGGCGCTGGGGCCGCTGTTACTTCTCATGGCATAGCACCGCCATTTGTTTTATTGAACATGCCCGCGCGATGGGGGCGGGGCTTACCGCGTCATGCCAGGTACAGTGTGCAACTATGGCAACATGCAATGCTTACTGTCACCTTTTCAGCAGACGCAACCCATCATTTCCTTTGGCGCTGAAGCGGCTGCTACTTCTCATGACATAGCACCGCCACTTGTTTTTTAAACATGCCCCCATTTAAATTGCACTGGAGTAGAGGCAGCACGGTGGCTCAGTGGTTAGCACAGTAGCCTTGCAGCGCTGGGGGCCTGGGTTCAACTCCCACTAAGGGCAAAAACCAAATTGCATTGCAGTGAATTACATAGCATTGGGTCGGCGCAGGGGGCGTGGCTTACCGGCTTAAGCCTGGTATGATTGGCCACGTGCATTGGCTGGGGGCGGGGCCTACCAGCTTAAGCCTGGTATGATTGGCCACGTGCATTGGCTGGGGGCGGGCCTACCGGCTTAAGCCTGGTACAGTTGACAACATGAAATGCTTACTGCCACCTCTTCAGCAGACGCAACACTTCGTTACCTTTTGCGCTGGCGCCGCTGTTACTTCTCATGGCATAGCACCGCCATTTGTTTTATTGAACATGCCCCCCGCGATGGGGGCGTGGCTTACCGGCTTAAGCCCGGTACAGTCGGCAACTTGCAGTGCATTGCGTAGCGTCGGTGCCGGGGGCGGGGCTTACCGCGATGGGGGCGGGGCTTACCGGCTGAAGCCCGGTACAGTCGGCAACTTGCAGTGCATTGCGTAGCGTCGGTGCCGGGGGCGGGGCTTACCGCGATGGGGCGGGGCTTACCGGCTTAATCCCGGTACAGATGGAAACATGCAGTGCATTGCATAGCGTCGGTGCCGGGGGCGGGGCTTACCGCGATGGGGGCGGGGCTTACCGGCTGAAGCCCGGTACAGTCGGCAACTTGCAGTGCATTGCGTAGCGTCGGTGCCGGGGGCGGGGCTTACCGCGATGGGGGCGGGGCTTACCGGCTTAATCCCGGTACAGATAGAAACATGCAGTGCATTGCATAGCGTCGGTGCCGGGGGCGGGGCTTACCGCGATGGGGCGGGGCTTACCGGCTTAATCCCGGTACAGATGGAAACATGCAGTGCATTGCATAGCGTCGGTGCCGGGGGCGGGGCTTACCGCGATGGGGCGGGGCTTACCGCGTCATGCCAGGTACAGTGTGCAACTATGGCAACATGCAATGCTTACTGTCACCTTTTCAGCAGACGCAACCCATCACTTCCTTTGGCGCTGAAGCGGCTGCTACTTTCTCATGACATAGCACCGCCACTTGTTTTTTAAACATGCCCCCATTTAAATTGCACTGGAGTAGAGGCAGCACGGTGGTTCAGTGGTTAGCACAGTAGCCTTGCAGCGCTGGGGGCCTGGGTTCAACTCCCACTAAGGGCAAAAACCAAATTGCATTGCAGTGAATTACATAGCATTGGGTCGGCGCAGGGGGCGTGGCTTACCGGCTTAAGCCTGGTATGATTGGCCACGTGCATTGGCTGGGGGCGGGGCCTACCGGCTTAAGCCTGGTATGATTGGCCACGTGCATTGGCTGGGGGCGGGGCCTACCGGCTTAAGCCTGGTACAGTTGACAACATGAAATGCTTACTGCCACCTCTTCAGCAGACGCAACACTTCGTTACCTTTTGCGCTGGCGCCGCTGTTACTTCTCATGGCATAGCACCGCCATTTGTTTTATTGAACATGCCCCCCGCGATGGGGGCGTGGCTTACCGGCTTAAGCCCGGTACAGTCGGCAACTTGCAGTGCATTGCATAGCGTCGGTGCCGGGGGCGGGGCTTACCGCGATGGGGGCGGGGCTTACAGGCTGAAGCCCGGTACAGTCGGCAACTTGCAGTGCATTGCGTAGCGTCGGTGCCGGGGGCGGGGCTTACCGCGATGGGGCGGGGCTTACCGGCTTAATCCCGGTACAGATGGAAACATGCAGTGCATTGCATAGCGTCGGTGCCGGGGGGCGGGGCTTACCGCGATGGGGGCGGGGCTTACCGGCTTAAGCCGGGTACAGTCGGCAACATACAGTGCATTGCGTAGCGTCGGTGCCGGGGGCGGGGCTTACCGCGATGGGGGCGGGGCTTACAGGCTGAAGCCCGGTACAGTCGGCAACTTGCAGTGCATTGCGTAGCGTCGGTGCCGGGGGCGGGGCTTACCGCGATGGGGGCGGGGCTTACAGGCTGAAGCCCGGTACAGTCGGCAACTTGCAGTGCATTGCGTAGCGTCGGTGCCGGGGGCGGGGCTTACCGCGATGGGGGCGGGGCTTACCGGCTGAAGCCCGGTACAGTCGGCAACTTGCAGTGCATTGCGTAGCGTCGGTGCCGGGGGCGGGGCTTACCGCGATGGGGCGGGGCTTACCGGCTTAATCCCGGTACAGATGGAAACATGCAGTGCATTGCATAGCGTCGGTGCCGGGGGCGGGGCTTACCGCGATGGGGGCGGGGCTTACCGGCTTGAAGCCCGGTACAGTCGGCAACTTGCAGTGCATTGCGTAGCGTCGGTGCCGGGGGCGGGGCTTACCGCGATGGGGCGGGGCTTACCGGCTTAATCCCGGTACAGATAGAAACATGCAGTGCATTGCATAGCGTCGGTGCCGGGGGCGGGGCTTACCGCGATGGGGCGGGGCTTACCGGCTTAATCCCGGTACAGATGGAAACATGCAGTGCATTGCATAGCGTCGGTGCCGGGGGCGGGGGCTTACCGCGATGGGGCGGGGCTTACCGCGTCATGCCAGGTACAGTGTGCAACTATGGCAACATGCAATGCTTACTGTCACCTTTTCAGCAGACGCAACCCATCACTTCCTTTGGCGCTGAAGCGGCTGCTACTTCTCATGACATAGCACCGCCACTTGTTTTTTAAACATGCCCCATTTAAATTGCACTGGAGTAGAGGCAGCACGGTGGTTCAGTGGTTAGCACAGTAGCCTTGCAGCGCTGGGGGCCTGGGTTCAACTCCCACTAAGGGCAAAAACCAAATTGCCATTGCAGTGAATTACATAGCATTGGGTCGGCGCAGGGGGCGTGGCTTACCGGCTTAAGCCTGGTATGATTGGCCACGTGCATTGGCTGGGGGCGGGGCCTACCGCCTTAAGCCTGGTATGATTGGCCACGTGCATTGGCTGGGGGCGGGGCCTACCGGCTTAAGCCTGGTACAGTTGACAACATGAAATGCTTACTTGCCACCTCTTCAGCAGACGCAACACTTCGTTACCTTTTGCGCTGGCGCCGCTGTTACTTCTCATGGCATAGCACCGCCATTTGTTTTATTGAACATGCCCCCCGCGATGGGGGCGTGGCTTACCGGCTTAAGCCCGGTACAGTCGGCAACTTGCAGTGCATTGCATAGCGTCGGTGCCGGGGGCGGGGCTTACCGCGATGGGGGCGGGGCTTACAGGCTGAAGCCCGGTACAGTCGGCAACTTGCAGTGCATTGCGTAGCGTCGGTGCCGGGGGCGGGGCTTACCGCGATGGGGCGGGGCTTACCGGCTTAATCCCGGTACAGATGGAAACATGCAGTGCATTGCATAGCGTCGGTGCCGGGGGCGGGGCTTACCGCGATGGGGGCGGGGCTTACCGGCTTAAGCCGGGTACAGTCGGCAACATACAGTGCATTGCGTAGCGTCGGTGCCGGGGGCGGGGCTTACCGCGATGGGGGCGGGGCTTACAGGCTGAAGCCCGGTACAGTCGGCAACTTGCAGTGCATTGCGTAGCGTCGGTGCCGGGGGCGGGGCTTACCGCGATGGGGGCGGGGCTTACAGGCTGAAGCCCGGTACAGTCGGCAACTTGCAGTGCATTGCGTAGCGTCGGTGCCGGGGGCGGGGCTTACCGCGATGGGGGCGGGGCTTACCGGCTGAAGCCCGGTACAGTCGGCAACTTGCAGTGCATTGCGTAGCGTCGGTGCCGGGGGCGGGGCTTACCGCGATGGGGCGGGGCTTACCGGCTTAATCCCGGTACAGATGGAAACATGCAGTGCATTGCATAGCGTCGGTGCCGGGGGCGGGGCTTACCGCGATGGGGGCGGGGGCTTACCGGCTGAAGCCCGGTACAGTCGGCAACTTGCAGTGCATTGCGTAGCGTCGGTGCCGGGGGCGGGGCTTACCGCGATGGGGCGGGGCTTACCGGCTTAATCCCGGTACAGATAGAAACATGCAGTGCATTGCATAGCGTCCGGTGCCGGGGGCGGGGCTTACCGCGATGGGGCGGGGCTTACCGGCTTAAGCCCGGGTACAGATAGAAACATGCAGTGCATTGCATAGCGTCGGGTCCGGGGGCGGGGCTTACCGCGATGGGGGCGGGGCTTACCGGCTTAAGCCGGGTACAGTCGGCAACATACAGTGCATTGCGTAGCGTCGGTGCCGGGGGCGGGGGCTGACCGCGATGGGGGCGGGGCTTACCGGCTTAAGCCCGGTACAGTTGGCCACATGCAATGCTTACTGCCACCTCTTCAGCAGACGCAACACTTCATTTCCTTTGGCGCTGGGGCCGCTGTTACTTCTCATGGCATAGCACCGCCACTTGTTTTTTTAAACATGCGGGGGCCGGGCGGCGGGGCTTACCGCGATGGGGGCGGGGCTTACCGCGTCATGCCAGGTACAGTGTGCAACTATGGCAACATGCAATGCTTACTGTCACCTTTTCAGCAGACGCAACCCATCACTTCCTTTGGCGCTGAAGCGGCTGCTACTTCTCATGACATAGCACCGCCACTTGTTTTTTAAACATGCCCCCATTTAAATTGCACTGGAGTAGAGGCAGCACGGTGGCTCAGTGGTTAGCACAGTAGCCTTGCAGCGCTGGGGGCCTGGGTTCAACTCCCACTAAGGGCAAAAACCAAATTGCATTGCAGTGAATTACATAGCATTGGGTCGGCGCAGGGGGCGTGGCTTACCGGCTTAAGCCTGGTATGATTGGCCACGTGCATTGGCTGGGGGCGGGGCCTACCAGCTTAAGCCTGGTATGATTGGCCACGTGCATTGGCTGGGGGCGGGGCCTACCGGCTTAAGCCTGGTACAGTTGACAACATGAAATGCTTACTGCCACCTCTTCAGCAGACGCAACACTTCGTTTACCTTTTGCGCTGGCGCCGCTGTTACTTCTCATGGCATAGCACCGCCATTTGTTTTATTGAACATGCCCCCCGCGATGGGGGCGTGGCTTACCGGCTTAAGCCCGGTACAGTCGGCAACTTGCAGTGCATTGCGTAGCGTCGGTGCCGGGGGCGGGGCTTACCGCGATGGGGGCGGGGCTTACCGGCTGAAGCCCGGTACAGTCGGCAACTTGCAGTGCATTGCGTAGCGTCGGTGCCGGGGGCGGGGCTTACCGCGATGGGGCGGGGCTTACCGGCTTAATCCCGGTACAGATGGAAACATGCAGTGCATTGCATAGCGTCGGTGCCGGGGGCGGGGCTTACCGCGATGGGGCCGGGGCTTACCGGCTGAAGCCCGGTACAGTCGGCAACTTGCAGTGCATTGCGTAGCGTCGGTGCCGGGGCGGGGCTTACCGCGATGGGGCGGGGCTTACCGGCTTAATCCCGGTACAGATAGAAACATGCAGTGCATTGCATAGCGTCGGTGCCGGGGGCGGGGCTTACCGCGATGGGGCGGGGCTTACCGGCTTAATCCCGGTACAGATGGAAACATGCAGTGCATTGCATAGCGGCGGTGCCGGGGGCGGGGCTTACCGCGATGGGGCGGGGCTTACCGCGTCATGCCAGGTACAGTGTGCAACTATGGCAACATGCAATGCTTACTGTCACCTTTTCAGCAGACGCAACCCATCACTTCCTTTGGCGCTGAAGCGGCTGCTACTTCTCATGACATAGCACCGCCACTTGTTTTTTAAACATGCCCCCATTTAAATTGCACTGGAGTAGAGGCAGCACGGTGGTTCAGTGGTTAGCACAGTAGCCTTGCAGCGCTGGGGCCTGGGTTCAACTCCCACTAAGGGCAAAAACCAAATTGCATTGCAGTGAATTACATAGCATTGGGTCGGCGCAGGGGGCGTGGCTTACCGGCTTAAGCCTGGTATGATTGGCCACGTGCATTGGCTGGGGGCGGGGCTACCGGCTTAAGCCTGGTATGATTGGCCACGTGCATTGGCTGGGGGCGGGGCCTACCGGCTTAAGCCTGGTACAGTTGACAACATGAAATGCTTACTGCCACCTCTTCAGCAGACGCAACACTTCGTTACCTTTTGCGCTGGCGCCGCTGTTACTTCTCATGGCATAGCACCGCCATTTGTTTTATTGAACATGCCCCCGCGATGGGGGCGTGGCTTACCGGCTTAAGCCCGGTACAGTCGGCAACTTGCAGTGCATTGCGTAGCGTCGGTGCCGGGGGCGGGGCTTACCGCGATGGGGGCGGGGCTTACAGGCTGAAGCCCGGTACAGTCGGCAACTTGCAGTGCATTGCGTAGCGTCGGTGCCGGGGGCGGGGCTTACCGCGATGGGGCGGGGCTTACCGGCTTAATCCCGGTACAGATGGAAACATGCAGTGCATTGCATAGCGTCGGTGCCGGGGGCGGGGCTTACCGCGATGGGGGCGGGGCTTACCGGCTTAAGCCGGGTACAGTCGGCAACATACAGTGCATTGCGTAGCGTCGGTGCCGGGGGCGGGGCTTACCGCGATGGGGGCGGGGCTTACAGGCTGAAGCCCGGTACAGTCGGCAACTTGCAGTGCATTGCGTAGCGTCGGTGCCGGGGGCGGGGCTTACCGCGATGGGGGCGGGGCTTACAGGCTGAAGCCCGGTACAGTCGGCAACTTGCAGTGCATTGCGTAGCGTCGGTGCCGGGGGCGGGGCTTACCGCGATGGGGGCGGGGCTTACCGGCTGAAGCCCGGTACAGTCGGCAACTTGCAGTGCATTGCGTAGCGTCGGTGCCGGGGGCGGGGCTTACCGCGATGGGGCGGGGCTTACCGGCTTAATCCGGGTACAGATGGAAACATGCAGTGCATTGCTTAGCGTCGGTGCCGGGGGCGGGGCTTACCGCGATGGGGGCGGGGCTTACCGGCTGAAGCCCGGTACAGTCGGCAACTTGCAGTGCATTGCGTAGCGTCGGTGCCGGGGGCGGGGCTTACCGCGATGGGGCGGGGCTTACCGGCTTAATCCCGGTACAGATAGAAACATGCAGTGCATTGCATAGCGTCGGTGCCGGGGGCGGGGCTTACCGCGATGGGGCGGGGCTTACCGGCTTAATCCCGGTACAGATGGAAACATGCAGTGCATTGCATAGCGTCGGTGCCGGGGGCGGGGCTTACCGCGATGGGGCGGGGCTTACCGCGTCATGCCAGGTACAGTGTGCAACTATGGCAACATGCAATGCTTACTGTCACCTTTTCAGCAGACGCAACCCATCACTTCCTTTGGCGCTGAAGCGGCTGCTACTTCTCATGACATAGCACCGCCACTTGTTTTTTAAACATGCCCCCATTTAAATTGCACTGGAGTAGAGGCAGCACGGTGGTTCAGTGGTTAGCACAGTAGCCTTGCAGCGCTGGGGGCCTGGGTTCAACTCCCACTAAGGGCAAAAACCAAATTGCATTGCAGTGAATTACATAGCATTGGGTCGGCGCAGGGGGCGTGGCTTACCGGCTTAAGCCTGGTATGATTGGCCACGTGCATTGGCTGGGGGCGGGGCCTACCGGCTTAAGCCTGGTATGATTGGCCACGTGCATTGGCTGGGGGCGGGGCCTACCGGCTTAAGCCTGGTACAGTTGACAACATGAAATGCTTACTGCCACCTCTTCAGCAGACGCAACACTTCGTTACCTTTTGCGCTGGCGCCGCTGTTACTTCTCATGGCATAGCACCGCCATTTGTTTTATTGAACATGCCCCCCGCGATGGGGGCGTGGCTTACCGGCTTAAGCCCGGTACAGTCGGCAACTTGCAGTGCATTGCATAGCGTCGGTGCCGGGGGCGGGGCTTACCGCGATGGGGGCGGGGCTTACAGGCTGAAGCCCGGTACAGTCGGCAACTTGCAGTGCATTGCGTAGCGTCGGTGCCGGGGGCGGGGCTTACCGCGATGGGGCGGGGCTTACCGGCTTAATCCCGGTACAGATGGAAACATGCAGTGCATTGCATAGCGTCGGTGCCGGGGGCGGGGCTTACCGCGATGGGGGCGGGGCTTACCGGCTTAAGCCGGGTACAGTCGGCAACATACAGTGCATTGCGTAGCGTCGGTGCCGGGGGCGGGGCTTACCGCGATGGGGGCGGGGCTTACAGGCTGAAGCCCGGTACAGTCGGCAACTTGCAGTGCATTGCGTAGCGTCGGTGCCGGGGGCGGGGCTTACCGCGATGGGGGCGGGGCTTACAGGCTGAAGCCCGGTACAGTCGGCAACTTGCAGTGCATTGCGTAGCGTCGGTGCCGGGGGCGGGGCTTACCGCGATGGGGGCGGGGCTTACCGGCTGATCCCGGTACAGTCGGCAACTTGCAGTGCATTGCGTAGCGTCGGTGCCGGGGGCGGGGCTTACCGCGATGGGGCGGGGCTTACCGGCTTAATCCCGGTACAGATGGAAACATGCAGTGCATTGCATAGCGTCGGTGCCGGGGGCGGGGCTTACCGCGATGGGGGCGGGGCTTACCGGCTGAAGCCCGGTACAGTCGGCAACTTGCAGTGCATTGCGTAGCGTCGGTGCCGGGGGCGGGGCTTACCGCGATGGGGCGGGGCTTACCGGCTTAATCCCGGTACAGATAGAAACATGCAGTGCATTGCATAGCGTCGGTGCCGGGGGCGGGGCTTACCGCGATGGGGCGGGGCTTACCGGCTTAAGCCCGGTACAGATAGAAACATGCAGTGCATTGCATAGCGTCGGGTCCGGGGGCGGGGCTTACCGCGATGGGGGCGGGGCTTACCGGCTTAAGCCGGGTACAGTCGGCAACATACAGTGCATTGCGTAGCGTCGGTGCCGGGGGCGGGGCTGACCGCGATGGGGGCGGGGCTTACCGGCTTAAGCCCGGTACAGTTGGCCACATGCAATGCTTACTGCCACCTCTTCAGCAGACGCAACACTTCATTTCCTTTGGCGCTGGGGCCGCTGTTACTTCTCATGGCATAGCACCGCCACTTGTTTTTTAAACATGCGGGGGCCGGGCGGCGGGGCTTACCGCGATGGGGGCGGGGCTTACCGCGTCATGCCAGGTACAGTGTGCAACTATGGCAACATGCAATGCTTACTGTCACCTTTTCAGCAGACGCAACCCATCACTTCCTTTGGCGCTGAAGCGGCTGCTACTTCTCATGACATAGCACCGCCACTTGTTTTTTTAAACATGCCCCCATTTAAATTGCACTGGAGTAGAGGCAGCACGGTGGCTCAGTGGTTAGCACAGTAGCCTTGCAGCGCTGGGGGCCTGGGTTCAACTCCCACTAAGGGCAAAAACCAAATTGCATTGCAGTGAATTACATAGCATTGGGTCGGCGCAGGGGGCGTGGCTTACCGGCTTAAGCCTGGTATGATTGGCCACGTGCATTGGCTGGGGGCGGGGCCTACCAGCTTAAGCCTGGTATGATTGGCCACGTGCATTGGCTGGGGGCGGGGCCTACCGGCTTAAGCCTGGTACAGTTGACAACATGAAATGCTTACTGCCACCTCTTCAGCAGACGCAACACTTCGTTACCTTTTGCGCTGGCGCCGCTGTTACTTCTCATGGCATAGCACCGCCATTTGTTTTATTGAACATGCCCCCCGCGATGGGGGCGTGGCTTACCGGCTTAAGCCCGGTACAGTCGGCAACTTGCAGTGCATTGCGTAGCGTCGGTGCCGGGGGCGGGGCTTACCGCGATGGGGGCGGGGCTTACCGGCTGAAGCCCGGTACAGTCGGCAACTTGCAGTGCATTGCGTAGCGTCGGTGCCGGGGGCGGGGCTTACCGCGATGGGGCGGGGCTTACCGGCTTAATCCCGGTACAGATGGAAACATGCAGTGCATTGCATAGCGTCGGTGCCGGGGGCGGGGCTTACCGCGATGGGGGCGGGGCTTACCGGCTGAAGCCCGGTACAGTCGGCAACTTGCAGTGCATTGCGTAGCGTCGGTGCCGGGGGCGGGGCTTACCGCGATGGGGCGGGGCTTACCGGCTTAATCCCGGTACAGATAGAAACATGCAGTGCATTGCATAGCGTCGGTGCCGGGGGCGGGGCTTACCGCGATGGGGCGGGGCTTACCGGCTTAATCCCGGTACAGATGGAAACATGCAGTGCATTGCATAGCGTCGGTGCCGGGGGCGGGGCTTACCGCGATGGGGCGGGGCTTACCGCGTCATGCCAGGTACAGTGTGCAACTATGGCAACATGCAATGCTTACTGTCACCTTTTCAGCAGACGCAACCCATCACTTCCTTTGGCGCTGAAGCGGCTGCTACTTCTCATGACATAGCACCGCCACTTGTTTTTTAAACATGCCCCCATTTAAATTGCACTGGAGTAGAGGCAGCACGGTGGTTCAGTGGTTAGCACAGTAGCCTTGCAGCGCTGGGGGCCTGGGTTCAACTCCCACTAAGGGCAAAAACCAAATTGCATTGCAGTGAATTACATAGCATTGGGTCGGCGCAGGGGGCGTGGCTTACCGGCTTAAGCCTGGTATGATTGGCCACGTGCATTGGCTGGGGGCGGGGCCTACCGGCTTAAGCCTGGTATGATTGGCCACGTGCATTGGCTGGGGGCGGGGCCTACCGGCTTAAGCCTGGTACAGTTGACAACATGAAATGCTTACTGCCACCTCTTCAGCAGACGCAACACTTCGTTACCTTTTGCGCTGGCGCCGCTGTTACTTCTCATGGCATAGCACCGCCATTTGTTTTATTGAACATGCCCCCCGCGATGGGGGCGTGGCTTACCGGCTTAAGCCCGGTACAGTCGGCAACTTGCAGTGCATTGCATAGCGTCGGTGCCGGGGGCGGGGCTTACCGCGATGGGGGCGGGGCTTACAGGCTGAAGCCCGGTACAGTCGGCAACTTGCAGTGCATTGCGTAGCGTCGGTGCCGGGGGCGGGGCTTACCGCGATGGGGCGGGGCTTACCGGCTTAATCCCGGTACAGATGGAAACATGCAGTGCATTGCATAGCGTCGGTGCCGGGGGCGGGGCTTACCGCGATGGGGGCGGGGCTTACCGGCTTAAGCCGGGTACAGTCGGCAACATACAGTGCATTGCGTAGCGTCGGTGCCGGGGGCGGGGCTTACCGCGATGGGGGCGGGGCTTACAGGCTGAAGCCCGGTACAGTCGGCAACTTGCAGTGCATTGCGTAGCGTCGGTGCCGGGGGCGGGGCTTACCGCGATGGGGGCGGGGCTTACAGGCTGAAGCCCGGTACAGTCGGCAACTTGCAGTGCATTGCGTAGCGTCGGTGCCGGGGGCGGGGCTTCCCGCGATGGGGGCGGGGCTTACCGGCTGAATCCCGGTACAGTCGGCAACTTGCAGTGCATTGCGTAGCGTCGGTGCCGGGGGCGGGGCTTACCGCGATGGGGCGGGGCTTACCGGCTTAATCCCGGTACAGTTGGAAACATGCAGTGCATTGCATAGCGTCGGTGCCGGGGGCGGGGCTTACCGCGATGGGGGCGGGGCTTACCGGCTGAAGCCCGGTACAGTCGGCAACTTGCAGTGCATTGCGTAGCGTCGGTGCCGGGGGCGGGGCTTACCGCGATGGGGCGGGGCTTACCGGCTTAATCCCGGTACAGATAGAAACATGCAGTGCATTGCATAGCGTCGGTGCCGGGGGCGGGGCTTACCGCGATGGGGCGGGGCTTACCGGCTTAAGCCCGGTACAGATAGAAACATGCAGTGCATTGCATAGCGTCGGGTCCGGGGGCGGGGCTTACCGCGATGGGGGCGGGGCTTACCGGCTTAAGCCGGGTACAGTCGGCAACATACAGTGCATTGCGTAGCGTCGGTGCCGGGGGCGGGGCTGACCGCGATGGGGGCGGGGCTTACCGGCTTAAGCCCGGTACAGTTGGCCACATGCAATGCTTACTGCCACCTCTTCAGCAGACGCAACACTTCATTTCCTTTGGCGCTGGGGCCGCTGTTACTTCTCATGGCATAGCACCGCCACTTGTTTTTTAAACATGCGGGGGCCGGGCGGCGGGGCTTACCGCGATGGGGGCGGGGCTTACCGCGTCATGCCAGGTACAGTGTGCAACTATGGCAACATGCAATGCTTACTGTCACCTTTTCAGCAGACGCAACCCATCACTTCCTTTGGCGCTGAAGCGGCTGCTACTTCTCATGACATAGCACCGCCACTTGTTTTTTAAACATGCCCCCATTTAAATTGCACTGGAGTAGAGGCAGCACGGTGGCTCAGTGGTTAGCACAGTAGCCTTGCAGCGCTGGGGGCCTGGGTTCAACTCCCACTAAGGGCAAAAACCAAATTGCATTGCAGTGAATTACATAGCATTGGGTCGGCGCAGGGGGCGTGGCTTACCGGCTTAAGCCTGGTATGATTGGCCACGTGCATTGGCTGGGGGCGGGGCCTACCAGCTTAAGCCTGGTATGATTGGCCACGTGCATTGGCTGGGGGCGGGGCCTACCGGCTTAAGCCTGGTACAGTTGACAACATGAAATGCTTACTGCCACCTCTTCAGCAGACGCAACACTTCGTTACCTTTTGCGCTGGCGCCGCTGTTACTTCTCATGGCATAGCACCGCCATTTGTTTTATTGAACATGCCCCCCGCGATGGGGGCGTGGCTTACCGGCTTAAGCCCGGTACAGTCGGCAACTTGCAGTGCATTGCGTAGCGTCGGTGCCGGGGGCGGGGCTTACCGCGATGGGGGCGGGGCTTACCGGCTGAAGCCCGGTACAGTCGGCAACTTGCAGTGCATTGCGTAGCGTCGGTGCCGGGGGCGGGGCTTACCGCGATGGGGCGGGGCTTACCGGCTTAATCCCGGTACAGATGGAAACATGCAGTGCATTGCATAGCGTCGGTGCCGGGGGCGGGGCTTACCGCGATGGGGGCGGGGCTTACCGGCTGAAGCCCGGTACAGTCGGCAACTTGCAGTGCATTGCGTAGCGTCGGTGCCGGGGGCGGGGCTTACCGCGATGGGGCGGGGCTTACCGGCTTAATCCCGGTACAGATAGAAACATTCAGTGCATTGCATAGCGTCGGTGCCGGGGGCGGGGCTTACCGCGATGGGGCGGGGCTTACCGGCTTAATCCCGGTACAGATGGAAACATGCAGTGCATTGCATAGCGTCGGTGCCGGGGGCGGGGCTTACCGCGATGGGGCGGGGCTTACCGCGTCATGCCAGGTACAGTGTGCAACTATGGCAACATGCAATGCTTACTGTCACCTTTTCAGCAGACGCAACCCATCACTTCCTTTGGCGCTGAAGCGGCTGCTACTTCTCATGACATAGCACCGCCACTTGTTTTTTAAACATGCCCCCATTTAAATTGCACTGGAGTAGAGGCAGCACGGTGGTTCAGTGGTTAGCACAGTAGCCTTGCAGCGCTGGGGGCCTGGGTTCAACTCCCACTAAGGGCAAAAACCAAATTGCATTGCAGTGAATTACATAGCATTGGGTCGGCGCAGGGGGCGTGGCTTACCGGCTTAAGCCTGGTATGATTGGCCACGTGCATTGGCTGGGGGCGGGGCCTACCGGCTTAAGCCTGGTATGATTGGCCACGTGCATTGGCTGGGGGCGGGGCCTACCGGCTTAAGCCTGGTACAGTTGACAACATGAAATGCTTACTGCCACCTCTTCAGCAGACGCAACACTTCGTTACCTTTTGCGCTGGCGCCGCTGTTACTTCTCATGGCATAGCACCGCCATTTGTTTTATTGAACATGCCCCCCGCGATGGGGGCGTGGCTTACCGGCTTAAGCCCGGTACAGTCGGCAACTTGCAGTGCATTGCGTAGCGTCGGTGCCGGGGGCGGGGCTTACCGCGATGGGGGCGGGGCTTACAGGCTGAAGCCCGGTACAGTCGGCAACTTGCAGTGCATTGCGTAGCGTCGGTGCCGGGGGCGGGGCTTACCGCGATGGGGCGGGGCTTACCGGCTTAATCCCGGTACAGATGGAAACATGCAGTGCATTGCATAGCGTCGGTGCCGGGGGCGGGGCTTACCGCGATGGGGGCGGGGCTTACCGGCTTAAGCCGGGTACAGTCGGCAACATACAGTGCATTGCGTAGCGTCGGTGCCGGGGGCGGGGCTTACCGCGATGGGGGCGGGGCTTACAGGCTGAAGCCCGGTACAGTCGGCAACTTGCAGTGCATTGCGTAGCGTCGGTGCCGGGGGCGGGGCTTACCGCGATGGGGGCGGGGCTTACCGGCTGAAGCCCGGTACAGTCGGCAACTTGCAGTGCATTGCGTAGCGTCGGTGCCGGGGGCGGGGCTTACCGCGATGGGGGCGGGGCTTACCGGCTGAAGCCCGGTACAGTCGGCAACTTGCAGTGCATTGCGTAGCGTCGGTGCCGGGGGGCGGGGCTTACCGCGATGGGGCGGGGCTTACCGGCTTAATCCCGGTACAGATGGAAACATGCAGTGCATTGCATAGCGTCGGTGCCGGGGGCGGGGCTTACCGCGATGGGGGCGGGGCTTACCGGCTGAAGCCCGGTACAGTCGGCAACTTGCAGTGCATTGCGTAGCGTCGGTGCCGGGGGCGGGGCTTACCGCGATGGGGCGGGGCTTACCGGCTTAATCCCGGTACAGATGGAAACATGCAGTGCATTGCATAGCGTCGGTGCCGGGGGCGGGGCTTACCGCGATGGGGCGGGGCTTACCGGCTTAATCCCGGTACAGATGGAAACATGCAGTGCATTGCATAGCGTCGGTGCCGGGGGCGGGGCTTACCGCGATGGGGCGGGGCTTACCGCGTCATGCCAGGTACAGTGTGCAACTATGGCAACATGCAATGCTTACTGTCACCTTTTCAGCAGACGCAACCCATCACTTCCTTTGGCGCTGAAGCGGCTGCTACTTCTCATGACATAGCACCGCCACTTGTTTTTTAAACATGCCCCCATTTAAATTGCACTGGAGTAGAGGCAGCACGGTGGTTCAGTGGTTAGCACAGTAGCCTTGCAGCGCTGGGGGCCTGGGTTCAACTCCCACTAAGGGCAAAAACCAAATTGCATTGCAGTGAATTACATAGCATTGGGTCGGCGCAGGGGGCGTGGCTTACCGGCTTAAGCCTGGTATGATTGGCCACGTGCATTGGCTGGGGGCGGGGCCTACCGGCTTAAGCCTGGTATGATTGGCCACGTGCATTGGCTGGGGGCGGGGCCTACCGGCTTAAGCCTGGTACAGTTGACAACATGAAATGCTTACTGCCACCTCTTCAGCAGACGCAACACTTCGTTACCTTTTGCGCTGGCGCCGCTGTTACTTCTCATGGCATAGCACCGCCATTTGTTTTATTGAACATGCCCCCCGCGATGGGGGCGTGGCTTACCGGCTTAAGCCCGGTACAGTCGGCAACTTGCAGTGCATTGCATAGCGTCGGTGCCGGGGGCGGGGCTTACCGCGATGGGGGCGGGGCTTACAGGCTGAAGCCCGGTACAGTCGGCAACTTGCAGTGCATTGCGTAGCGTCGGTGCCGGGGGCGGGGCTTACCGCGATGGGGCGGGGCTTACCGGCTTAATCCCGGTACAGATGGAAACATGCAGTGCATTGCATAGCGTCGGTGCCGGGGGCGGGGCTTACCGCGATGGGGGCGGGGCTTACCGGCTTAAGCCGGGTACAGTCGGCAACATACAGTGCATTGCGTAGCGTCGGTGCCGGGGGCGGGGCTTACCGCGATGGGGGCGGGGCTTACAGGCTGAAGCCCGGTACAGTCGGCAACTTGCAGTGCATTGCGTAGCGTCGGTGCCGGGGGCGGGGCTTACCGCGATGGGGGCGGGGCTTACAGGCTGAAGCCCGGTACAGTCGGCAACTTGCAGTGCATTGCGTAGCGTCGGTGCCGGGGGCGGGGCTTACCGCGATGGGGGCGGGGCTTACCGGCTGAAGCCCGGTACAGTCGGCAACTTGCAGTGCATTGCGTAGCGTCGGTGCCGGGGGCGGGGCTTACAGCGATGGGGCGGGGCTTACCGGCTTAATCCCGGTACAGATGGAAACATGCAGTGCATTGCATAGCGTCGGTGCCGGGGGCGGGGCTTACCGCGATGGGGGCGGGGCTTACCGGCTGAAGCCCGGTACAGTCGGCAACTTGCAGTGCATTGCGTAGCGTCGGTGCCGGGGGCGGGGCTTACCGCGATGGGGCGGGGCTTACCGGCTTAATCCCGGTACAGATAGAAACATGCAGTGCATTGCATAGCGTCGGTGCCGGGGGCGGGGCTTACCGCGATGGGGCGGGGCTTACCGGCTTAAGCCCGGTACAGATAGAAACATGCAGTGCATTGCATAGCGTCGGGTCCGGGGGCGGGGCTTACCGCGATGGGGGCGGGGCTTACCGGCTTAAGCCGGGTACAGTCGGCAACATACAGTGCATTGCGTAGCGTCGGTGCCGGGGGCGGGGCTGACCGCGATGGGGGCGGGGCTTACCGGCTTAAGCCCGGTACAGTTGGCCACATGCAATGCTTACTGCCACCTCTTCAGCAGACGCAACACTTCATTTCCTTTGGCGCTGGGGCCGCTGTTACTTCTCATGGCATAGCACCGCCACTTGTTTTTTAAACATGCGGGGGCCGGGCGGCGGGGCTTACCGCGATGGGGGCGGGGCTTACCGCGTCATGCCAGGTACAGTGTGCAACTATGGCAACATGCAATGCTTACTGTCACCTTTTCAGCAGACGCAACCCATCACTTCCTTTGGCGCTGAAGCGGCTGCTACTTCTCATGACATAGCACCGCCACTTGTTTTTTAAACATGCCCCCATTTAAATTGCACTGGAGTAGAGGCAGCACGGTGGCTCAGTGGTTAGCACAGTAGCCTTGCAGCGCTGGGGGCCTGGGTTCAACTCCCACTAAGGGCAAAAACCAAATTGCATTGCAGTGAATTACATAGCATTGGGTCGGCGCAGGGGGCGTGGCTTACCGGCTTAAGCCTGGTATGATTGGCCACGTGCATTGGCTGGGGGCGGGGCCTACCAGCTTAAGCCTGGTATGATTGGCCACGTGCATTGGCTGGGGGCGGGGCCTACCGGCTTAAGCCTGGTACAGTTGACAACATGAAATGCGTACTGCCACCTCTTCAGCAGACGCAACACTTCGTTACCTTTTGCGCTGGCGCCGCTGTTACTTCTCATGGCATAGCACCGCCATTTGTTTTATTGAACATGCCCCCCGCGATGGGGGCGTGGCTTACCGGCTTAAGCCCGGTACAGTCGGCAACTTGCAGTGCATTGCGTAGCGTCGGTGCCGGGGGCGGGGCTTACCGCGATGGGGGCGGGGCTTACCGGCTGAAGCCCGGTACAGTCGGCAACTTGCAGTGCATTGCGTAGCGTCGGTGCCGGGGGCGGGGCTTACCGCGATGGGGCGGGGCTTACCGGCTTAATCCCGGTACAGATGGAAACATGCAGTGCATTGCATAGCGTCGGTGCCGGGGGCGGGGCTTACCGCGATGGGGGCGGGGCTTACCGGCTGAAGCCCGGTACAGTCGGCAACTTGCAGTGCATTGCGTAGCGTCGGTGCCGGGGGCGGGGCTTACCGCGATGGGGCGGGGCTTACCGGCTTAATCCCGGTACAGATAGAAACATGCAGTGCATTGCATAGCGTCGGTGCCGGGGGCGGGGCTTACCGCGATGGGGCGGGGCTTACCGGCTTAATCCCGGTACAGATGGAAACATGCAGTGCATTGCATAGCGTCGGTGCCGGGGGCGGGGCTTACCGCGATGGGGCGGGGCTTACCGCGTCATGCCAGGTACAGTGTGCAACTATGGCAACATGCAATGCTTACTGTCACCTTTTCAGCAGACGCAACCCATCACTTCCTTTGGCGCTGAAGCGGCTGCTACTTCTCATGACATAGCACCGCCACTTGTTTTTTTAAACATGCCCCCATTTAAATTGCACTGGAGTAGAGGCAGCACGGTGGTTCAGTGGTTAGCACAGTAGCCTTGCAGCGCTGGGGGCCTGGGTTCAACTCCCACTAAGGGCAAAAACCAAATTGCATTGCAGTGAATTACATAGCATTGGGTCGGCGCAGGGGGCGTGGCTTACCGGCTTAAGCCTGGTATGATTGGCCACGTGCATTGGCTGGGGGCGGGGCCTACCGGCTTAAGCCTGGTATGATTGGCCACGTGCATTGGCTGGGGGCGGGGCCTACCGGCTTAAGCCTGGTACAGTTGACAACATGAAATGCTTACTGCCACCTCTTCAGCAGACGCAACACTTCGTTACCTTTTGCGCTGGCGCCGCTGTTACTTCTCATGGCATAGCACCGCCATTTGTTTTATTGAACATGCCCCCCGCGATGGGGGCGTGGCTTACCGGCTTAAGCCCGGTACAGTCGGCAACTTGCAGTGCATTGCGTAGCGTCGGTGCCGGGGGCGGGGCTTACCGCGATGGGGGCGGGGCTTACAGGCTGAAGCCCGGTACAGTCGGCAACTTGCAGTGCATTGCGTAGCGTCGGTGCCGGGGGCGGGGCTTACCGCGATGGGGCGGGGCTTACCGGCTTAATCCCGGTACAGATGGAAACATGCAGTGCATTGCATAGCGTCGGTGCCGGGGGCGGGGCTTACCGCGATGGGGGCGGGGCTTACCGGCTTAAGCCGGGTACAGTCGGCAACATACAGTGCATTGCGTAGCGTCGGTGCCGGGGGCGGGGCTTACCGCGATGGGGGCGGGGCTTACAGGCTGAAGCCCGGTACAGTCGGCAACTTGCAGTGCATTGCGTAGCGTCGGTGCCGGGGGCGGGGCTTACCGCGATGGGGGCGGGGCTTACAGGCTGAAGCCCGGTACAGTCGGCAACTTGCAGTGCATTGCGTAGCGTCGGTGCCGGGGGCGGGGCTTACCGCGATGGGGGCGGGGCTTACCGGCTGAAGCCCGGTACAGTCGGCAACTTGCAGTGCATTGCGTAGCGTCGGTGCCGGGGGCGGGGCTTACCGCGATGGGGCGGGGCTTACCGGCTTAATCCCGGTACAGATGGAAACATGCAGTGCATTGCATAGCGTCGGTGCCGGGGGCGGGGCTTACCGCGATGGGGGCGGGGCTTACCGGCTGAAGCCCGGTACAGTCGGCAACTTGCAGTGCATTGCGTAGCGTCGGTGCCGGGGGCGGGGCTTACCGCGATGGGGCGGGGCTTACCGGCTTAATCCCGGTACAGATAGAAACATGCAGTGCATTGCATAGCGTCGGTGCCGGGGGCGGGGCTTACCGCGATGGGGCGGGGCTTACCGGCTTAATCCCGGTACAGATGGAAACATGCAGTGCATTGCATAGCGTCGGTGCCGGGGGCGGGGCTTACCGCGATGGGGCGGGGCTTACCGCGTCATGCCAGGTACAGTGTGCAACTATGGCAACATGCAATGCTTACTGTCACCTTTTCAGCAGACGCAACCCATCACTTCCTTTGGCGCTGAAGCGGCTGCTACTTCTCATGACATAGCACCGCCACTTGTTTTTTAAACATGCCCCCATTTAAATTGCACTGGAGTAGAGGCAGCACGGTGGTTCAGTGGTTAGCACAGTAGCCTTGCAGCGCTGGGGGCCTGGGTTCAACTCCCACTAAGGGCAAAAACCAAATTGCATTGCAGTGAATTACATAGCATTGGGTCGGCGCAGGGGGCGTGGCTTACCGGCTTAAGCCTGGTATGATTGGCCACGTGCATTGGCTGGGGGCGGGGCCTACCGGCTTAAGCCTGGTATGATTGGCCACGTGCATTGGCTGGGGGCGGGGCCTACCGGCTTAAGCCTGGTACAGTTGACAACATGAAATGCTTACTGCCACCTCTTCAGCAGACGCAACACTTCGTTACCTTTTGCGCTGGCGCCGCTGTTACTTCTCATGGCATAGCACCGCCATTTGTTTTATTGAACATGCCCCCCGCGATGGGGGCGTGGCTTACCGGCTTAAGCCCGGTACAGTCGGCAACTTGCAGTGCATTGCATAGCGTCGGTGCCGGGGGCGGGGCTTACCGCGATGGGGGCGGGGCTTACAGGCTGAAGCCCGGTACAGTCGGCAACTTGCAGTGCATTGCGTAGCGTCGGTGCCGGGGGCGGGGCTTACCGCGATGGGGCGGGGCTTACCGGCTTAATCCCGGTACAGATGGAAACATGCAGTGCATTGCATAGCGTCGGTGCCGGGGGCGGGGCTTACCGCGATGGGGGCGGGGCTTACCGGCTTAAGCCGGGTACAGTCGGCAACATACAGTGCATTGCGTAGCGTCGGTGCCGGGGGCGGGGCTTACCGCGATGGGGGCGGGGCTTACAGGCTGAAGCCCGGTACAGTCGGCAACTTGCAGTGCATTGCGTAGCGTCGGTGCCGGGGGCGGGGCTTACCGCGATGGGGGCGGGGCTTACAGGCTGAAGCCCGGTACAGTCGGCAACTTGCAGTGCATTGCGTAGCGTCGGTGCCGGGGGCGGGGCTTACCGCGATGGGGGCGGGGCTTACCGGCTGAATCCCGGTACAGTCGGCAACTTGCAGTGCATTGCGTAGCGTCGGTGCCGGGGGCGGGGCTTACCGCGATGGGGCGGGGCTTACCGGCTTAATCCCGGTACAGATGGAAACATGCAGTGCATTGCATAGCGTCGGTGCCGGGGGCGGGGCTTACCGCGATGGGGGCGGGGCTTACCGGCTGAAGCCCGGTACAGTCGGCAACTTGCAGTGCATTGCGTAGCGTCGGTGCCGGGGGCGGGGCTTACCGCGATGGGGCGGGGCTTACCGGCTTAATCCCGGTACAGATAGAAACATGCAGTGCATTGCATAGCGTCGGTGCCGGGGGCGGGGCTTACCGCGATGGGGCGGGGCTTACCGGCTTAAGCCCGGTACAGATAGAAACATGCAGTGCATTGCATAGCGTCGGGTCCGGGGGCGGGGCTTACCGCGATGGGGGCGGGGCTTACCGGCTTAAGCCGGGTACAGTCGGCAACATACAGTGCATTGCGTAGCGTCGGTGCCGGGGGCGGGGCTGACCGCGATGGGGGCGGGGCTTACCGGCTTAAGCCCGGTACAGTTGGCCACATGCAATGCTTACTGCCACCTCTTCAGCAGACGCAACACTTCATTTCCTTTGGCGCTGGGGCCGCTGTTACTTCTCATGGCATAGCACCGCCACTTGTTTTTTAAACATGCGGGGGCCGGGCGGCGGGGCTTACCGCGATGGGGGCGGGGCTTACCGCGTCATGCCAGGTACAGTGTGCAACTATGGCAACATGCAATGCTTACTGTCACCTTTTCAGCAGACGCAACCCATCACTTCCTTTGGCGCTGAAGCGGCTGCTACTTCTCATGACATAGCACCGCCACTTGTTTTTTAAACATGCCCCCATTTAAATTGCACTGGAGTAGAGGCAGCACGGTGGCTCAGTGGTTAGCACAGTAGCCTTGCAGCGCTGGGGGCCTGGGTTCAACTCCCACTAAGGGCAAAAACCAAATTGCATTGCAGTGAATTACATAGCATTGGGTCGGCGCAGGGGGCGTGGCTTACCGGCTTAAGCCTGGTATGATTGGCCACGTGCATTGGCTGGGGGCGGGGCCTACCAGCTTAAGCCTGGTATGATTGGCCACGTGCATTGGCTGGGGGCGGGGGCCTACCGGCTTAAGCCTGGTACAGTTGACAACATGAAATGCTTACTGCCACCTCTTCAGCAGACGCAACACTTCGTTACCTTTTGCGCTGGCGCCGCTGTTACTTCTCATGGCATAGCACCGCCATTTGTTTTATTGAACATGCCCCCCGCGATGGGGGCGTGGCTTACCGGCTTAAGCCCGGTACAGTCGGCAACTTGCAGTGCATTGCGTAGCGTCGGTGCCGGGGGCGGGGCTTACCGCGATGGGGGCGGGGCTTACCGGCTGAAGCCCGGTACAGTCGGCAACTTGCAGTGCATTGCGTAGCGTCGGTGCCGGGGGCGGGGCTTACCGCGATGGGGCGGGGCTTACCGGCTTAATCCCGGTACAGATGGAAACATGCAGTGCATTGCATAGCGTCGGTGCCGGGGGCGGGGCTTACCGCGATGGGGGCGGGGCTTACCGGCTGAAGCCCGGTACAGTCGGCAACTTGCAGTGCATTGCGTAGCGTCGGTGCCGGGGGCGGGGCTTACCGCGATGGGGCGGGGCTTACCGGCTTAATCCCGGTACAGATAGAAACATGCAGTGCATTGCATAGCGTCGGTGCCGGGGGCGGGGCTTACCGCGATGGGGCGGGGCTTACCGGCTTAATCCCGGTACAGATGGAAACATGCAGTGCATTGCATAGCGTCGGTGCCGGGGGCGGGGCTTACCGCGATGGGGCGGGGCTTACCGCGTCATGCCAGGTACAGTGTGCAACTATGGCAACATGCAATGCTTACTGTCACCTTTTCAGCAGACGCAACCCATCACTTCCTTTGGCGCTGAAGCGGCTGCTACTTCTCATGACATAGCACCGCCACTTGTTTTTTAAACATGCCCCCATTTAAATTGCACTGGAGTAGAGGCAGCACGGTGGTTCAGTGGTTAGCACAGTAGCCTTGCAGCGCTGGGGGCCTGGGTTCAACTCCCACTAAGGGCAAAAACCAAATTGCATTGCAGTGAATTACATAGCATTGGGTCGGCGCAGGGGGCGTGGCTTACCGGCTTAAGCCTGGTATGATTGGCCACGTGCATTGGCTGGGGGCGGGGCCTACCGGCTTAAGCCTGGTATGATTGGCCACGTGCATTGGCTGGGGGCGGGGCCTACCGGCTTAAGCCTGGTACAGTTGACAACATGAAATGCTTACTGCCACCTCTTCAGCAGACGCAACACTTCGTTACCTTTTGCGCTGGCGCCGCTGTTACTTCTCATGGCATAGCACCGCCATTTGTTTTATTGAACATGCCCCCCGCGATGGGGGCGTGGCTTACCGGCTTAAGCCCGGTACAGTCGGCAACTTGCAGTGCATTGCGTAGCGTCGGTGCCGGGGGAGGGCTTACCGCGATGGGGGCGGGGCTTACAGGCTGAAGCCCGGTACAGTCGGCAACTTGCAGTGCATTGCGTAGCGTCGGTGCCGGGGGCGGGGCTTACCGCGATGGGGCGGGGCTTACCGGCTTAATCCCGGTACAGATGGAAACATGCAGTGCATTGCATAGCGTCGGTGCCGGGGGCGGGGCTTACCGCGATGGGGGCGGGGCTTACCGGCTTAAGCCGGGTACAGTCGGCAACATACAGTGCATTGCGTAGCGTCGGTGCCGGGGGCGGGGCTTACCGCGATGGGGGCGGGGCTTACAGGCTGAAGCCCGGTACAGTCGGCAACTTGCAGTGCATTGCGTAGCGTCGGTGCCGGGGGGCGGGGCTTACCGCGATGGGGGCGGGGCTTACAGGCTGAAGCCCGGTACAGTCGGCAACTTGCAGTGCATTGCGTAGCGTCGGTGCCGGGGGCGGGGCTTACCGCGATGGGGGCGGGGCTTACCGGCTGAAGCCCGGTACAGTCGGCAACTTGCAGTGCATTGCGTAGCGTCGGTGCCGGGGGCGGGGCTTACCGCGATGGGGCGGGGCTTACCGGCTTAATCCCGGTACAGATGGAAACATGCAGTGCATTGCATAGCGTCGGTGCCGGGGGCGGGGCTTACCGCGATGGGGGCGGGGCTTACCGGCTGAAGCCCGGTACAGTCGGCAACTTGCAGTGCATTGCGTAGCGTCGGTGCCGGGGGCGGGGCTTACCGCGATGGGGCGGGGCTTACCGGCTTAATCCCGGTACAGATAGAAACATGCAGTGCATTGCATAGCGTCGGTGCCGGGGGCGGGGCTTACCGCGATGGGGCGGGGCTTACCGGCTTAAGCCCGGTACAGATAGAAACATGCAGTGCATTGCATAGCGTCGGGTCCGGGGGCGGGGCTTACCGCGATGGGGGCGGGGCTTACCGGCTTAAGCCGGGTACAGTCGGCAACATACAGTGCATTGCGTAGCGTCGGTGCCGGGGGCGGGGCTGACCGCGATGGGGGCGGGGCTTACCGGCTTAAGCCCGGTACAGTTGGCCACATGCAATGCTTACTGCCACCTCTTCAGCAGACGCAACACTTCATTTCCTTTGGCGCTGGGGCCGCTGTTACTTCTCATGGCATAGCACCGCCACTTGTTTTTTAAACATGCGGGGGCCGGGCGGCGGGGCTTACCGCGATGGGGGCGGGGCTTACCGCGTCATGCCAGGTACAGTGTGCAACTATGGCAACATGCAATGCTTACTGTCACCTTTTCAGCAGACGCAACCCATCACTTCCTTTGGCGCTGAAGCGGCTGCTACTTCTCATGACATAGCACCGCCACTTGTTTTTTAAACATGCCCCCATTTAAATTGCACTGGAGTAGAGGCAGCACGGTGGCTCAGTGGTTAGCACAGTAGCCTTGCAGCGCTGGGGGCCTGGGTTCAACTCCCACTAAGGGCAAAAACCAAATTGCATTGCAGTGAATTACATAGCATTGGGTCGGCGCAGGGGGCGTGGCTTACCGGCTTAAGCCTGGTATGATTGGCCACGTGCATTGGCTGGGGGCGGGGCCTACCAGCTTAAGCCTGGTATGATTGGCCACGTGCATTGGCTGGGGGCGGGGCCTACCGGCTTAAGCCTGGTACAGTTGACAACATGAAATGCTTACTGCCACCTCTTCAGCAGACGCAACACTTCGTTACCTTTTGCGCTGGCGCCGCTGTTACTTCTCATGGCATAGCACCGCCATTTGTTTTATTGAACATGCCCCCCGCGATGGGGGCGTGGCTTACCGGCTTAAGCCCGGTACAGTCGGCAACTTGCAGTGCATTGCGTAGCGTCGGTGCCGGGGGCGGGGCTTACCGCGATGGGGGCGGGGCTTACCGGCTGAAGCCCGGTACAGTCGGCAACTTGCAGTGCATTGCGTAGCGTCGGTGCCGGGGGCGGGGCTTACCGCGATGGGGCGGGGCTTACCGGCTTAATCCCGGTACAGATGGAAACATGCAGTGCATTGCATAGCGTCGGTGCCGGGGGCGGGGCTTACCGCGATGGGGGCGGGGCTTACCGGCTGAAGCCCGGTACAGTCGGCAACTTGCAGTGCATTGCGTAGCGTCGGTGCCGGGGGCGGGGCTTACCGCGATGGGGCGGGGCTTACCGGCTTAATCCCGGTACAGATAGAAACATGCAGTGCATTGCATAGCGTCGGTGCCGGGGGCGGGGCTTACCGCGATGGGGCGGGGCTTACCGGCTTAATCCCGGTACAGATGGAAACATGCAGTGCATTGCATAGCGTCGGTGCCGGGGGCGGGGCTTACCGCGATGGGGCGGGGCTTACCGCGTCATGCCAGGTACAGTGTGCAACTATGGCAACATGCAATGCTTACTGTCACCTTTTCAGCAGACGCAACCCATCACTTCCTTTGGCGCTGAAGCGGCTGCTACTTCTCATGACATAGCACCGCCACTTGTTTTTTAAACATGCCCCCATTTAAATTGCACTGGAGTAGAGGCAGCACGGTGGTTCAGTGGTTAGCACAGTAGCCTTGCAGCGCTGGGGGCCTGGGTTCAACTCCCACTAAGGGCAAAAACCAAATTGCATTGCAGTGAATTACATAGCATTGGGTCGGCGCAGGGGGCGTGGCTTACCGGCTTAAGCCTGGTATGATTGGCCACGTGCATTGGCTGGGGGCGGGGCCTACCGGCTTAAGCCTGGTATGATTGGCCACGTGCATTGGCTGGGGGCGGGGCCTACCGGCTTAAGCCTGGTACAGTTGACAACATGAAATGCTTACTGCCACCTCTTCAGCAGACGCAACACTTCGTTACCTTTTGCGCTGGCGCCGCTGTTACTTCTCATGGCATAGCACCGCCATTTGTTTTATTGAACATGCCCCCCGCGATGGGGGCGTGGCTTACCGGCTTAAGCCCGGTACAGTCGGCAACTTGCAGTGCATTGCATAGCGTCGGTGCCGGGGGCGGGGCTTACCGCGATGGGGGCGGGGCTTACAGGCTGAAGCCCGGTACAGTCGGCAACTTGCAGTGCATTGCGTAGCGTCGGTGCCGGGGGCGGGGCTTACCGCGATGGGGCGGGGCTTACCGGCTTAATCCCGGTACAGATGGAAACATGCAGTGCATTGCATAGCGTCGGTGCCGGGGGCGGGGCTTACCGCGATGGGGGCGGGGCTTACCGGCTTAAGCCGGGTACAGTCGGCAACATACAGTGCATTGCGTAGCGTCGGTGCCGGGGGCGGGGCTTACCGCGATGGGGGCGGGGCTTACCGGCTGAAGCCCGGTACAGTCGGCAACTTGCAGTGCATTGCGTAGCGTCGGTGCCGGGGGCGGGGCTTACCGCGATGGGGGCGGGGCTTACAGGCTGAAGCCCGGTACAGTCGGCAACTTGCAGTGCATTGCGTAGCGTCGGTGCCGGGGGCGGGGCTTACCGCGATGGGGGCGGGGCTTACCGGCTGAATCCCGGTACAGTCGGCAACTTGCAGTGCATTGCATAGCGTCGGTGCCGGGGGCGGGGCTTACCGCGATGGGGCGGGGCTTACCGGCTTAATCCCGGTACAGATGGAAACATGCAGTGCATTGCATAGCGTCGGTGCCGGGGGCGGGGCTTACCGCGATGGGGCGGGGCTTACCGGCTTAATCCCGGTACAGATGGAAACATGCAGTGCATTGCATAGCGTCGGTGCCGGGGGCGGGGCTTACCGCGATGGGGGCGGGGCTTACCGGCTTAAGCCGGGTACAGTCGGCAACATACAGTGCATTGCGTAGCGTCGGTGCCGGGGGCGGGGCTTACCGCGATGGGGGCGGGGCTTACAGGCTGAAGCCCGGTACAGTCGGCAACTTGCAGTGCATTGCGTAGCGTCGGTGCCGGGGGCGGGGCTTACCGCGATGGGGCGGGGCTTACAGGCTGAAGCCCGGTACAGTCGGCAACTTGCAGTGCATTGCGTAGCGTCGGTGCCGGGGGCGGGGCTTACCGCGATGGGGGCGGGGCTTACCGGCTGAATCCCGGTACAGTCGGCAACTTGCAGTGCATTGCGTAGCGTCGGTGCCGGGGGCGGGGCTTACCGCGATGGGGCGGGGCTTACCGGCTTAATCCCGGTACAGATGGAAACATGCAGTGCATTGCATAGCGTCGGTGCCGGGGGCGGGGCTTACCGCGATGGGGGCGGGGCTTACCGGCTTAAGCCCGGTACAGTCGGCAACTTGCAGTGCATTGCGTAGCGTCGGTGCCGGGGGCGGGGCTTACCGCGATGGGGCGGGGCTTACCGGCTTAATCCCGGTACAGATAGAAACATGCAGTGCATTGCATAGCGTCGGTGCCGGGGGCGGGGCTTACCGCGATGGGGCGGGGCTTACCGGCTTAAGCCCGGTACAGATAGAAACATGCAGTGCATTGCATAGCGTCGGGTCCGGGGGCGGGGCTTACCGCGATGGGGGCGGGGCTTACCGGCTTAAGCCGGGTACAGTCGGCAACATACAGTGCATTGCGTAGCGTCGGTGCCGGGGGCGGGGCTTACCGCGATGGGGGCGGGGCTTACCGGCTTAAGCCCGGTACAGTTGGCCACATGCAATGCTTACTGCCACCTCTTCAGCAGACGCAACACTTCATTTCCTTTGGCGCTGGGGCCGCTGTTACTTCTCATGGCATAGCACCGCCACTTGTTTTTTAAACATGCGGGGGCCGGGCGGCGGGGCTTACCGCGATGGGGGCGGGGCTTACCGCGTCATGCCAGGTACAGTGTGCAACTATGGCAACATGCAATGCTTACTGTCACCTTTTCAGCAGACGCAACCCATCACTTCCTTTGGCGCTGAAGCGGCTGCTACTTCTCATGACATAGCACCGCCACTTGTTTTTTAAACATGCCCCCATTTAAATTGCACTGGAGTAGAGGCAGCACGGTGGCTCAGTGGTTAGCACAGTAGCCTTGCAGCGCTGGGGGCCTGGGTTCAACTCCCACTAAGGGCAAAAACCAAATTGCATTGCAGTGAATTACATAGCATTGGGTCGGCGCAGGGGGCGTGGCTTACCGGCTTAAGCCTGGTATGATTGGCCACGTGCATTGGCTGGGGGCGGGGCCTACCAGCTTAAGCCGGGTATGATTGGCCACGTGCATTGGCTGGGGGCGGGGCCTACCGGCTTAAGCCTGGTACAGTTGACAACATGAAATGCTTACTGCCACCTCTTCAGCAGACGCAACACTTCGTTACCTTTTGCGCTGGCGCCGCTGTTACTTCTCATGGCATAGCACCGCCATTTGTTTTATTGAACATGCCCCCCGCGATGGGGGCGTGGCTTACCGGCTTAAGCCCGGTACAGTCGGCAACTTGCAGTGCATTGCGTAGCGTCGGTGCCGGGGGCGGGGCTTACCGCGATGGGGGCGGGGCTTACCGGCTGAAGCCCGGTACAGTCGGCAACTTGCAGTGCATTGCGTAGCGTCGGTGCCGGGGGCGGGGCTTACCGCGATGGGGCGGGGCTTACCGGCTTAATCCCGGTACAGATGGAAACATGCAGTGCATTGCATAGCGTCGGTGCCGGGGGCGGGGCTTACCGCGATGGGGGCGGGGCTTACCGGCTGAAGCCCGGTACAGTCGGCAACTTGCAGTGCATTGCGTAGCGTCGGTGCCGGGGGCGGGGCTTACCGCGATGGGGCGGGGCTTACCGGCTTAATCCCGGTACAGATAGAAACATGCAGTGCATTGCATAGCGTCGGTGCCGGGGGCGGGGCTTACCGCGATGGGGCGGGGCTTACCGGCTTAATCCCGGTACAGATGGAAACATGCAGTGCATTGCATAGCGTCGGTGCCGGGGGCGGGGCTTACCGCGATGGGGCGGGGCTTACCGCGTCATGCCAGGTACAGTGTGCAACTATGGCAACATGCAATGCTTACTGTCACCTTTTCAGCAGACGCAACCCATCACTTCCTTTGGCGCTGAAGCGGCTGCTACTTCTCATGACATAGCACCGCCACTTGTTTTTTAAACATGCCCCCATTTAAATTGCACTGGAGTAGAGGCAGCACGGTGGTTCAGTGGTTAGCACAGTAGCCTTGCAGCGCTGGGGGCCTGGGTTCAACTCCCACTAAGGGCAAAAACCAAATTGCATTGCAGTGAATTACATAGCATTGGGTCGGCGCAGGGGGCGTGGCTTACCGGCTTAAGCCTGGTATGATTGGCCACGTGCATTGGCTGGGGGCGGGGCCTACCGGCTTAAGCCTGGTATGATTGGCCACGTGCATTGGCTGGGGGCGGGGCCTACCGGCTTAAGCCTGGTACAGTTGACAACATGAAATGCTTACTGCCACCTCTTCAGCAGACGCAACACTTCGTTACCTTTTGCGCTGGCGCCGCTGTTACTTCTCATGGCATAGCACCGCCATTTGTTTTATTGAACATGCCCCCCGCGATGGGGGCGTGGCTTACCGGCTTAAGCCCGGTACAGTCGGCAACTTGCAGTGCATTGCATAGCGTCGGTGCCGGGGGCGGGGCTTACCGCGATGGGGGCGGGGCTTACAGGCTGAAGCCCGGTACAGTCGGCAACTTGCAGTGCATTGCGTAGCGTCGGTGCCGGGGGCGGGGCTTACCGCGATGGGGCGGGGCTTACCGGCTTAATCCCGGTACAGATGGAAACATGCAGTGCATTGCATAGCGTCGGTGCCGGGGGCGGGGCTTACCGCGATGGGGGCGGGGCTTACCGGCTTAAGCCGGGTACAGTCGGCAACATACAGTGCATTGCGTAGCGTCGGTGCCGGGGGCGGGGCTTACCGCGATGGTGGCGGGGCTTACAGGCTGAAGCCCGGTACAGTCGGCAACTTGCAGTGCATTGCGTAGCGTCGGTGCCGGGGGCGGGGCTTACCGCGATGGGGGCGGGGCTTACAGGCTGAAGCCCGGTACAGTCGGCAACTTGCAGTGCATTGCGTAGCGTCGGTGCCGGGGGCGGGGCTTACCGCGATGGGGGCGGGGCTTACCGGCTGAATCCCGGTACAGTCGGCAACTTGCAGTGCATTGCATAGCGTCGGTGCCGGGGGCGGGGCTTACCGCGATGGGGCGGGGCTTACCGGCTTAATCCCGGTACAGATGGAAACATGCAGTGCATTGCATAGCGTCGGTGCCGGGGGCGGGGCTTACCGCGATGGGGCGGGGCTTACCGGCTTAATCCCGGTACAGATGGAAACATGCAGTGCATTGCATAGCGTCGGTGCCGGGGGCGGGGCTTACCGCGATGGGGGCGGGGCTTACCGGCTTAAGCCGGGTACAGTCGGCAACATACAGTGCATTGCGTAGCGTCGGTGCCGGGGGCGGGGCTTACCGCGATGGGGGCGGGGCTTACAGGCTGAAGCCCGGTACAGTCGGCAACTTGCAGTGCATTGCGTAGCGTCGGTGCCGGGGGCGGGGCTTACCGCGATGGGGGCGGGGCTTACAGGCTGAAGCCCGGTACAGTCGGCAACTTGCAGTGCATTGCGTAGCGTCGGTGCCGGGGGCGGGGCTTACCGCGATGGGGGCGGGGCTTACCGGCTGAATCCCGGTACAGTCGGCAACTTGCAGTGCATTGCGTAGCGTCGGTGCCGGGGGCGGGGCTTACCGCTATGGGGCGGGGCTTACCGGCTTAATCCCGGTACAGATGGAAACATGCAGTGCATTGCATAGCGTCGGTGCCGGGGGCGGGGCTTACCGCGATGGGGGCGGGGCTTACAGGCTGAAGCCCGGTACAGTCGGCAACTTGCAGTGCATTGCGTAGCGTCGGTGCCGGGGGCGGGGCTTACCGCGATGGGGCGGGGCTTACCGGCTTAATCCCGGTACAGATAGAAACATGCAGTGCATTGCATAGCGTCGGTGCCGGGGGCGGGGCTTACCGCGATGGGGCGGGGCTTACCGGCTTAAGCCCGGTACAGATAGAAACATGCAGTGCATTGCATAGCGTCGGGTCCGGGGGCGGGGCTTACCGCGATGGGGGCGGGGCTTACCGGCTTAAGCCGGGTACAGTCGGCAACATACAGTGCATTGCGTAGCGTCGGTGCCGGGGGCGGGGCTGACCGCGATGGGGCGGGGCTTACCGGCTTAAGCCCGGTACAGTTGGCCACATGCAATGCTTACTGCCACCTCTTCAGCAGACGCAACACTTCATTTCCTTTGGCGCTGGGGCCGCTGTTACTTCTCATGGCATAGCACCGCCACTTGTTTTTTAAACATGCGGGGGCCGGGCGGCGGGGCTTACCGCGATGGGGGCGGGGCTTACCGCGTCATGCCAGGTACAGTGTGCAACTATGGCAACATGCAATGCTTACTGTCACCTTTTCAGCAGACGCAACCCATCACTTCCTTTGGCGCTGAAGCGGCTGCTACTTCTCATGACATAGCACCGCCACTTGTTTTTTAAACATGCCCCCATTTAAATTGCACTGGAGTAGAGGCAGCACGGTGGCTCAGTGGTTAGCACAGTAGCCTTGCAGCGCTGGGGGCCTGGGTTCAACTCCCACTAAGGGCAAAAACCAAATTGCATTGCAGTGAATTACATAGCATTGGGTCGGCGCAGGGGGCGTGGCTTACCGGCTTAAGCCTGGTACGATTGGCCACGTGCATTGGCTGGGGGCGGGGCCTACCAGCTTAAGCCTGGTATGATTGGCCACGTGCATTGGCTGGGGGCGGGGCCTACCGGCTTAAGCCTGGTACAGTTGACAACATGAAATGCTTACTGCCACCTCTCAGCAGACGCAACACTTCGTTACCTTTTGCGCTGGCGCCGCTGTTACTTCTCATGGCATAGCACCGCCATTTGTTTTATTGAACATGCCCCCCGCGATGGGGGCGTGGCTTACCGGCTTAAGCCCGGTACAGTCGGCAACTTGCAGTGCATTGCGTAGCGTCGGTGCCGGGGGCGGGGCTTACCGCGATGGGGGCGGGGCTTACCGGCTGAAGCCCGGTACAGTCGGCAACTTGCAGTGCATTGCGTAGCGTCGGTGCCGGGGGCGGGGCTTACCGCGATGGGGCGGGGCTTACCGGCTTAATCCCGGTACAGATGGAAACATGCAGTGCATTGCATAGCGTCGGTGCCGGGGGCGGGGCTTACCGCGATGGGGGCGGGGCTTACCGGCTGAAGCCCGGTACAGTCGGCAACTTGCAGTGCATTGCGTAGCGTCGGTGCCGGGGGCGGGGCTTACCGCGATGGGGCGGGGCTTACCGGCTTAATCCCGGTACAGATAGAAACATGCAGTGCATTGCATAGCGTCGGTGCCGGGGGCGGGGCTTACCGCGATGGGGCGGGGCTTACCGGCTTAATCCCGGTACAGATGGAAACATGCAGTGCATTGCATAGCGTCGGTGCCGGGGGCGGGGCTTACCGCGATGGGGCGGGGCTTACCGCGTCATGCCAGGTACAGTGTGCAACTATGGCAACATGCAATGCTTACTGTCACCTTTTCAGCAGACGCAACCCATCACTTCCTTTGGCGCTGAAGCGGCTGCTACTTCTCATGACATAGCACCGCCACTTGTTTTTTTAAACATGCCCCCATTTAAATTGCACTGGAGTAGAGGCAGCACGGTGGTTCATTGGTTAGCACAGTAGCCTTGCAGCGCTGGGGGCCTGGGTTCAACTCCCACTAAGGGCAAAAACCAAATTGCATTGCAGTGAATTACATAGCATTGGGTCGGCGCAGGGGGCGTGGCTTACCGGCTTAAGCCTGGTATGATTGGCCACGTGCATTGGCTGGGGGCGGGGCCTACCGGCTTAAGCCTGGTATGATTGGCCACGTGCATTGGCTGGGGGCGGGGCCTACCGGCTTAAGCCTGGTACAGTTGACAACATGAAATGCTTACTGCCACCTCTTCAGCAGACGCAACACTTCGTTACCTTTTGCGCTGGCGCCGCTGTTACTTCTCATGGCATAGCACCGCCATTTGTTTTATTGAACATGCCCCCCGCGATGGGGGCGTGGCTTACCGGCTTAAGCCCGGTACAGTCGGCAACTTGCAGTGCATTGCGTAGCGTCGGTGCCGGGGGCGGGGCTTACCGCGATGGGGGCGGGGCTTACAGGCTGAAGCCCGGTACAGTCGGCAACTTGCAGTGCATTGCGTAGCGTCGGTGCCGGGGGCGGGGCTTACCGCGATGGGGCGGGGCTTACCGGCTTAATCCCGGTACAGATGGAAACATGCAGTGCATTGCATAGCGTCGGTGCCGGGGGCGGGGCTTACCGCGATGGGGGCGGGGCTTACCGGCTTAAGCCGGGTACAGTCGGCAACATACAGTGCATTGCGTAGCGTCGGTGCCGGGGGCGGGGCTTACCGCGATGGGGGCGGGGCTTACAGGCTGAAGCCCGGTACAGTCGGCAACTTGCAGTGCATTGCGTAGCGTCGGTGCCGGGGGCGGGGCTTACCGCGATGGGGGCGGGGCTTACAGGCTGAAGCCCGGTACAGTCGGCAACTTGCAGTGCATTGCGTAGCGTCGGTGCCGGGGGCGGGGCTTACCGCGATGGGGGCGGGGCTTACCGGCTGAAGCCCGGTACAGTCGGCAACTTGCAGTGCATTGCGTAGCGTCGGTGCCGGGGGCGGGGCTTACCGCGATGGGGCGGGGCTTACCGGCTTAATCCCGGTACAGATGGAAACATGCAGTGCATTGCATAGCGTCGGTGCCGGGGGCGGGGCTTACCGCGATGGGGGCGGGGCTTACCGGCTGAAGCCCGGTACAGTCGGCAACTTGCAGTGCATTGCGTAGCGTCGGTGCCGGGGGCGGGGCTTACCGCGATGGGGCGGGGCTTACCGGCTTAATCCCGGTACAGATAGAAACATGCAGTGCATTGCATAGCGTCGGTGCCGGGGGCGGGGCTTACCGCGATGGGGCGGGGCTTACCGGCTTAAGCCCGGTACAGATAGAAACATGCAGTGCATTGCATAGCGTCGGGTCCGGGGGCGGGGCTTACCGCGATGGGGGCGGGGCTTACCGGCTTAAGCCGGGTACAGTCGGCAACATACAGTGCATTGCGTAGCGTCGGTGCCGGGGGCGGGGCTGACCGCGATGGGGGCGGGGCTTACCGGCTTAAGCCCGGTACAGTTGGCCACATGCAATGCTTACTGCCACCTCTTCAGCAGACGCAACACTTCATTTCCTTTGGCGCTGGGGCCGCTGTTACTTCTCATGGCATAGCACCGCCACTTGTTTTTTAAACATGCGGGGGCCGGGCGGCGGGGCTTACCGCGATGGGGGCGGGGCTTACCGCGTCATGCCAGGTACAGTGTGCAACTATGGCAACATGCAATGCTTACTGTCACCTTTTCAGCAGACGCAACCCATCACTTCCTTTGGCGCTGAAGCGGCTGCTACTTCTCATGACATAGCACCGCCACTTGTTTTTTAAACATGCCCCCATTTAAATTGCACTGGAGTAGAGGCAGCACGGTGGCTCAGTGGTTAGCACAGTAGCCTTGCAGCGCTGGGGGCCTGGGTTCAACTCCCACTAAGGGCAAAAACCAAATTGCATTGCAGTGAATTACATAGCATTGGGTCGGCGCAGGGGGCGTGGCTTACCGGCTTAAGCCTGGTATGATTGGCCACGTGCATTGGCTGGGGGCGGGGCCTACCAGCTTAAGCCTGGTATGATTGGCCACGTGCATTGGCTGGGGGCGGGGCCTACCGGCTTAAGCCTGGTACAGTTGACAACATGAAATGCTTACTGCCACCTCTTCAGCAGACGCAACACTTCGTTACCTTTTTGCGCTGGCGCCGCTGTTACTTCTCATGGCATAGCACCGCCATTTGTTTTATTGAACATGCCCCCCGCGATGGGGGCGTGGCTTACCGGCTTAAGCCCGGTACAGTCGGCAACTTGCAGTGCATTGCGTAGCGTCGGTGCCGGGGGCGGGGCTTACCGCGATGGGGGCGGGGCTTACCGGCTGAAGCCCGGTACAGTCGGCAACTTGCAGTGCATTGCGTAGCGTCGGTGCCGGGGGCGGGGCTTACCGCGATGGGGCGGGGCTTACCGGCTTAATCCGGTACAGATGGAAACATGCAGTGCATTGCATAGCGTCGGTGCCGGGGGCGGGGCTTACCGCGATGGGGGCGGGGCTTACCGGCTGAAGCCCGGTACAGTCGGCAACTTGCAGTGCATTGCGTAGCGTCGGTGCCGGGGGCGGGGCTTACCGCGATGGGGCGGGGCTTACCGGCTTAATCCCGGTACAGATAGAAACATGCAGTGCATTGCATAGCGTCGGTGCCGGGGGCGGGGCTTACCGCGATGGGGCGGGGCTTACCGGCTTAATCCGGTACAGATGGAAACATGCAGTGCATTGCATAGCGTCGGTGCCGGGGGCGGGGCTTACCGCGATGGGGCGGGGCTTACCGCGTCATGCCAGGTACAGTGTGCAACTATGGCAACATGCAATGCTTACTGTCACCTTTTCAGCAGACGCAACCCATCACTTCCTTTGGCGCTGAAGCGGCTGCTACTTCTCATGACATAGCACCGCCACTTGTTTTTTAAACATGCCCCATTTAAATTGCACTGGAGTAGAGGCAGCACGGTGGTTCAGTGGTTAGCACAGTAGCCTTGCAGCGCTGGGGGCCTGGTTTCAACTCCCACTAAGGGCAAAAACCAAATTGCATTGCAGTGAATTACATAGCATTGGGTCGGCGCAGGGGGCGTGGCTTACCGGCTTAAGCCTGGTATGATTGGCCACGTGCATTGGCTGGGGGCGGGGCCTACCGGCTTAAGCCTGGTATGATTGGCCACGTGCAGTGGCTGGGGGCGGGGCCTACCGGCTTAAGCCTGGTACAGTTGACAACATGAAATGCTTACTGCCACCTCTTCAGCAGACGCAACACTTCGTTACCTTTTGCGCTGGCGCCGCTGTTACTTCTCATGGCATAGCACCGCCATTTGTTTTATTGAACATGCCCCCCGCGATGGGGGCGTGGCTTACCGGCTTAAGCCCGGTACAGTCGGCAACTTGCAGTGCATTGCGTAGCGTCGGTGCCGGGGGCGGGGCTTACCGCGATGGGGGCGGGGCTTACAGGCTGAAGCCCGGTACAGTCGGCAACTTGCAGTGCATTGCGTAGCGTCGGTGCCGGGGGCGGGGCTTACCGCGATGGGGCGGGGCTTACCGGCTTAATCCCGGTACAGATGGAAACATGCAGTGCATTGCATAGCGTCGGTGCCGGGGGCGGGGCTTACCGCGATGGGGGCGGGGCTTACCGGCTTAAGCCGGGTACAGTCGGCAACATACAGTGCATTGCGTAGCGTCGGTGCCGGGGGCGGGGCTTACCGCGATGGGGGCGGGGCTTACAGGCTGAAGCCCGGTACAGTCGGCAACTTGCAGTGCATTGCGTAGCGTCGGTGCCGGGGGCGGGGCTTACCGCGATGGGGGCGGGGCTTACAGGCTGAAGCCCGGTACAGTCGGCAACTTGCAGTGCATTGCGTAGCGTCGGTGCCGGGGGCGGGGCTTACCGCGATGGGGGCGGGGCTTACCGGCTGAAGCCCGGTACAGTCGGCAACTTGCAGTGCATTGCGTAGCGTCGGTGCCGGGGGCGGGGCTTACCGCGATGGGGCGGGGCTTACCGGCTTAATCCCGGTACAGATGGAAACATGCAGTGCATTGCATAGCGTCGGTGCCGGGGGCGGGGCTTACCGCGATGGGGGCGGGGCTTACCGGCTGAAGCCCGGTACAGTCGGCAACTTGCAGTGCATTGCGTAGCGTCGGTGCCGGGGGCGGGGCTTACCGCGATGGGGCGGGGCTTACCGGCTTAATCCCGGTACAGATAGAACATGCAGTGCATTGCATAGCGTCGGTGCCGGGGGCGGGGCTTACCGCGATGGGGCGGGGCTTACCGGCTTAAGCCCGGTACAGATAGAAACATGCAGTGCATTGCATAGCGTCGGGTCCGGGGGCGGGGCTTACCGCGATGGGGGCGGGGCTTACCGGCTTAAGCCGGGTACAGTCGTCAACATACAGTGCATTGCGTAGCGTCGGTGCCGGGGGCGGGGCTGACCGCGATGGGGGCGGGGCTTACCGGCTTAAGCCCGGTACAGTTGGCCACATGCAATGCTTACTGCCACCTCTTCAGCAGACGCAACACTTCATTTCCTTTGGCGCTGGGGCCGCTGTTACTTCTCATGGCATAGCACCGCCACTTGTTTTTTAAACATGCGGGGGCCGGGCGGCGGGGCTTACCGCGATGGGGGCGGGGCTTACCGCGTCATGCCAGGTACAGTGTGCAACTATGGCAACATGCAATGCTTACTGTCACCTTTTCAGCAGACGCAACCCATCACTTCCTTTGGCGCTGAAGCGGCTGCTACTTCTCATGACATAGCACCGCCACTTGTTTTTTAAACATGCCCCCATTTAAATTGCACTGGAGTAGAGGCAGCACGGTGGTTCAGTGGTTAGCACAGTAGCCTTGCAGCGCTGGGGGCCTGGGTTCAACTCCCACTAAGGGCAAAAACCAAATTGCATTGCAGTGAATTACATAGCATTGGGTCGGCGCAGGGGGCGTGGCTTACCGGCTTAAGCCTGGTATGATTGGCCACGTGCATTGGCTGGGGGCGGGGCCTACCAGCTTAAGCCTGGTATGATTGGCCACGTGCATTGGCTGGGGGCGGGGCCTACCGGCTTAAGCCTGGTACAGTTGACAACATGAAATGCTTACTGCCACCTCTTCAGCAGACGCAACCCTTCGTTACCTTTTGCGCTGGCGCCGCTGTTACTTCTCATGGCATAGCACCGCCATTTGTTTTATTGAACATGCCCCCCGCGATGGGGGCGTGGCTTACCGGCTTAAGCCCGGTACAGTCGGCAACTTGCAGTGCATTGCGTAGCGTCGGTGCCGGGGGCGGGGCTTACCGCGATGGGGGCGGGGCTTACCGGCTGAAGCCCGGTACAGTCGGCAACTTGCAGTGCATTGCGTAGCGTCGGTGCCGGGGGCGGGGCTTACCGCGATGGGGCGGGGCTTACCGGCTTAATCCCGGTACAGATGGAAACATGCAGTGCATTGCATAGCGTCGGTGCCGGGGGCGGGGCTTACCGCGATGGGGGCGGGGCTTACCGGCTGAAGCCCGGTACAGTCGGCAACTTGCAGTGCATTGCGTAGCGTCGGTGCCGGGGGCGGGGCTTACCGCGATGGGGCGGGGCTTACCGGCTTAATCCCGGTACAGATAGAAACATGCAGTGCATTGCATAGCGTCGGTGCCGGGGGCGGGGCTTACCGCGATGGGGCGGGGCTTACCGGCTTAATCCCGGTACAGATGGAAACATGCAGTGCATTGCATAGCGTCGGTGCCGGGGGCGGGGCTTACCGCGATGGGGCGGGGCTTACCGCGTCATGCCAGGTACAGTGTGCAACTATGGCAACATGCAATGCTTACTGTCACCTTTTCAGCAGACGCAACCCATCACTTCCTTTGGCGCTGAAGCGGCTGCTACTTCTCATGACATAGCACCGCCACTTGTTTTTTAAACATGCCCCCATTTAAATTGCACTGGAGTAGAGGCAGCACGGTGGTTCAGTGGTTAGCACAGTAGCCTTGCAGCGCTGGGGGCCTGGGTTCAACTCCCACTAAGGGCAAAAACCAAATTGCATTGCAGTGAATTACATAGCATTGGGTCGGCGCAGGGGGCGTGGCTTACCGGCTTAAGCCTGGTATGATTGGCCACGTGCATTGGCTGGGGGCGGGGCCTACCGGCTTAAGCCTGGTATGATTGGCCACGTGCATTGGCTGGGGGCGGGGCCTACCGGCTTAAGCCTGGTACAGTTGACAACATGAAATGCTTACTGCCACCTCTTCAGCAGACGCAACACTTCGTTACCTTTTGCGCTGGCGCCGCTGTTACTTCTCATGGCATAGCACCGCCATTTGTTTTATTGAACATGCCCCCCGCGATGGGGGCGTGGCTTACCGGCATAAGCCCGGTACAGTCGGCAACTTGCAGTGCATTGCGTAGCGTCGGTGCCGGGGGCGGGGCTTACCGCGATGGGGGCGGGGCTTACAGGCTGAAGCCCGGTACAGTCGGCAACTTGCAGTGCATTGCGTAGCGTCGGTGCCGGGGGCGGGGCTTACCGCGATGGGGCGGGGCTTACCGGCTTAATCCCGGTACAGATGGAAACATGCAGTGCATTGCATAGCGTCGGTGCCGGGGGCGGGGCTTACCGCGATGGGGGCGGGGCTTACCGGCTTAAGCCGGGTACAGTCGGCAACATACAGTGCATTGCGTAGCGTCGGTGCCGGGGGCGGGGCTTACCGCGATGGGGGCGGGGCTTACAGGCTGAAGCCCGGTACAGTCGGCAACTTGCAGTGCATTGCGTAGCGTCGGTGCCGGGGGCGGGGCTTACCGCGATGGGGGCGGGGCTTACAGGCTGAAGCCCGGTACAGTCGGCAACTTGCAGTGCATTGCGTAGCGTCGGTGCCGGGGGCGGGGCTTACCGCGATGGGGGCGGGGCTTACCGGCTGAAGCCCGGTACAGTCGGCAACTTGCAGTGCATTGCGTAGCGTCGGTGCCGGGGGCGGGGCTTACCGCGATGGGGCGGGGCTTACCGGCTTAATCCCGGTACAGATGGAAACATGCAGTGCATTGCATAGCGTCGGTGCCGGGGGCGGGGCTTACCGCGATGGGGGCGGGGCTTACCGGCTGAAGCCCGGTACAGTCGGCAACTTGCAGTGCATTGCGTAGCGTCGGTGCCGGGGGCGGGGCTTACCGCGATGGGGCGGGGCTTACCGGCTTAATCCCGGTACAGATAGAAACATGCAGTGCATTGCATAGCGTCGGTGCCGGGGGCGGGGCTTACCGCGATGGGGCGGGGCTTACCGGCTTAAGCCCGGTACAGATAGAAACATGCAGTGCATTGCATAGCGTCGGGTCCGGGGGCGGGGCTTACCGCGATGGGGGCGGGGCTTACCGGCTTAAGCCGGGTACAGTCGGCAACATACAGTGCATTGCGTAGCGTCGGTGCCGGGGGCGGGGCTGACCGCGATGGGGGCGGGGCTTACCGGCTTAAGCCCGGTACAGTTGGCCACATGCAATGCTTACTGCCACCTCTTCAGCAGACGCAACACTTCATTTCCTTTGGCGCTGGGGCCGCTGTTACTTCTCATGGCATAGCACCGCCACTTGTTTTTTAAACATGCGGGGGCCGGGCGGCGGGGCTTACCGCGATGGGGGCGGGGCTTACCGCGTCATGCCAGGTACAGTGTGCAACTATGGCAACATGCAATGCTTACTGTCACCTTTTCAGCAGACGCAACCCATCACTTCCTTTGGCGCTGAAGCGGCTGCTACTTCTCATGACATAGCACCGCCACTTGTTTTTTAAACATGCCCCCATTTAAATTGCACTGGAGTAGAGGCAGCACGGTGGCTCAGTGGTTAGCACAGTAGCCTTGCAGCGCTGGGGGCCTGGGTTCAACTCCCACTAAGGGCAAAAACCAAATTGCATTGCAGTGAATTACATAGCATTGGGTCGGCGCAGGGGGCGTGGCTTACCGGCTTAAGCCTGGTATGATTGGCCACGTGCATTGGCTGGGGGCGGGGCCTACCAGCTTAAGCCTGGTATGATTGGCCACGTGCATTGGCTGGGGGCGGGGGCCCTACCGGCTTAAGCCTGGTACAGTTGACAACATGAAATGCTTACTGCCACCTCTTCAGCAGACGCAACACTTCGTTACCTTTTGCGCTGGCGCCGCTGTTACTTCTCATGGCATAGCACCGCCATTTGTTTTATTGAACATGCCCCCCGCGATGGGGGCGTGGCTTACCGGCTTAAGCCCGGTACAGTCGGCAACTTGCAGTGCATTGCGTAGCGTCGGTGCCGGGGGCGGGGCTTACCGCGATGGGGGCGGGGCTTACAGGCTGAAGCCCGGTACAGTCGGCAACTTGCAGTGCATTGCGTAGCGTCGGTGCCGGGGGCGGGGCTTACCGCGATGGGGCGGGGCTTACCGGCTTAATCCCGGTACAGATGGAAACATGCAGTGCATTGCATAGCGTCGGTGCCGGGGGCGGGGCTTACCGCGATGGGGGCGGGGCTTACCGGCTGAAGCCCGGTACAGTCGGCAACTTGCAGTGCATTGCGTAGCGTCGGTGCCGGGGGCGGGGCTTACCGCGATGGGGCGGGGCTTACCGGCTTAATCCGGTACAGATAGAAACATGCAGTGCATTGCATAGCGTCGGTGCCGGGGGCGGGGCTTACCGCGATGGGGCGGGGCTTACCGGCTGAATCCCGGTACAGATGGAAACATGCAGTGCATTGCATAGCGTCGGTGCCGGGGGCGGGGCTTACCGCGATGGGGCGGGGCTTACCGCGTCATGCCAGGTACAGTGTGCAACTATGGCAACATGCAATGCTTACTGTCACCTTTTCAGCAGACGCAACCCATCACTTCCTTTGGCGCTGAAGCGGCTGCTACTTCTCATGACATAGCACCGCCACTTGTTTTTTAAACATGCCCCCATTTAAATTGCACTGGAGTAGAGGCAGCACGGTGGTTCAGTGGTTAGCACAGTAGCCTTGCAGCGCTGGGGGCCTGGGTTCAACTCCCACTAAGGGCAAAAACCAAATTGCATTGCAGTGAATTACATAGCATTGGGTCGGCGCAGGGGGCGTGGCTTACCGGCTTAAGCCTGGTATGATTGGCCACGTGCATTGGCTGGGGGCGGGGCCTACCGGCTTAAGCCTGGTATGATTGGCCACGTGCATTGGCTGGGGGCGGGGCCTACCGGCTTAAGCCTGGTACAGTTGACAACATGAAATGCTTACTGCCACCTCTTCAGCAGACGCAACACTTCGTTACCTTTTGCGCTGGCGCCGCTGTTACTTCTCATGGCATAGCACCGCCATTTGTTTTATTGAACATGCCCCCCGCGATGGGGGCGTGGCTTACCGGCTTAAGCCCGGTACAGTCGGCAACTTGCAGTGCATTGCGTAGCGTCGGTGCCGGGGGCGGGGCTTACCGCGATGGGGGCGGGGCTTACAGGCTGAAGCCCGGTACAGTCGGCAACTTGCAGTGCATTGCGTAGCGTCGGTGCCGGGGGCGGGGCTTACCGCGATGGGGCGGGGCTTACCGGCTTAATCCCGGTACAGATGGAAACATGCAGTGCATTGCATAGCGTCGGTGCCGGGGGCGGGGCTTACCGCGATGGGGGCGGGGCTTACCGGCTTAAGCCGGGTACAGTCGGCAACATACAGTGCATTGCGTAGCGTCGGTGCCGGGGGCGGGGCTTACCGCGATGGGGGCGGGGCTTACAGGCTGAAGCCCGGTACAGTCGGCAACTTGCAGTGCATTGCGTAGCGTCGGTGCCGGGGGCGGGGCTTACCGCGATGGGGGCGGGGCTTACAGGCTGAAGCCCGGTACAGTCGGCAACTTGCAGTGCATTGCGTAGCGTCGGTGCCGGGGGCGGGGCTTACCGCGATGGGGGCGGGGCTTTACCGGCTGAAGCCCGTTACAGTCGGCAACTTGCAGTGCATTGCTTAGCGTCGGTGCCGGGGGCGGGGCTTACCGCGTTGGGGCGGGGCTTACCGGCTTAATCCCGGTACAGATGGAAACATGCAGTGCATTGCATAGCGTCGGTGCCGGGGGCGGGGCTTACCGCGATGGGGGCGGGCTTACCGGCTGAAGCCCGGTACAGTCGGCAACTTGCAGTGCATTGCGTAGCGTCGGTGCCGGGGGCGGGGCTTACCGCGATGGGGCGGGGCTTACCGGCTTAATCCCGGTACAGATAGAAACATGCAGTGCATTGCATAGCGTCGGTGCCGGGGGCGGGGCTTACCGCGATGGGGCGGGGCTTACCGGCTTAAGCCCGGTACAGATAGAAACATGCAGTGCATTGCATAGCGTCGGGTCCGGGGGCGGGGCTTACCGCGATGGGGGCGGGGCTTACCGGCTTAAGCCGGGTACAGTCGGCAACATACAGTGCATTGCGTAGCGTCGGTGCCGGGGGCGGGGCTGACCGCGATGGGGGCGGGGCTTACCGGCTTAAGCCCGGTACAGTTGGCCACATGCAATGCTTACTGCCACCTCTTCAGCAGACGCAACACTTCATTTCCTTTGGCGCTGGGGCGGCTGTTACTTCTCATGGCATAGCACCGCCACTTGTTTTTTAAACATGCGGGGGCCGGGCGGCGGGGCTTACCGCGATGGGGGCGGGGCTTACCGCGTCATGCCAGGTACAGTGTGCAACTATGGCAACATGCAATGCTTACTGTCACCTTTTCAGCAGACGCAACCCATCACTTCCTTTGGCGCTGAAGCGGCTGCTACTTCTCATGACATAGCACCGCCACTTGTTTTTTAAACATGCCCCCATTTAAATTGCACTGGAGTAGAGGCAGCACGGTGGCTCAGTGGTTAGCACAGTAGCCTTGCAGCGCTGGGGGCCTGGGTTCAACTCCCACTAAGGGCAAAAACCAAATTGCATTGCAGTGAATTACATAGCATTGGGTCGGCGCAGGGGGCGTGGCTTACCGGCTTAAGCCTGGTATGATTGGCCACGTGCATTGGCTGGGGGCGGGGCCTACCAGCTTAAGCCTGGTATGATTGGCCACGTGCATTGGCTGGGGGCGGGGCCTACCGGCTTAAGCCTGGTACAGTTGACAACATGAAATGCTTACTGCCACCTCTTCAGCAGACGCAACACTTCGTTACCTTTTGCGCTGGCGCCGCTGTTACTTCTCATGGCATAGCACCGCCATTTGTTTTATTGAACATGCCCCCCGCGATGGGGGCGTGGCTTACCGGCTTAAGCCCGGTACAGTCGGCAACTTGCAGTGCATTGCGTAGCGTCGGTGCCGGGGGCGGGGCTTACCGCGATGGGGGCGGGGCTTACCGGCTGAAGCCCGGTACAGTCGGCAACTTGCAGTGCATTGCGTAGCGTCGGTGCCGGGGGCGGGGCTTACCGCGATGGGGCGGGGCTTACCGGCTTAATCCCGGTACAGATGGAAACATGCAGTGCATTGCATAGCGTCGGTGCCGGGGGCGGGGCTTACCGCGATGGGGGCGGGGCTTACCGGCTGAAGCCCGGTACAGTCGGCAACTTGCAGTGCATTGCGTAGCGTCGGTGCCGGGGGCGGGGCTTACCGCGATGGGGCGGGGCTTACCGGCTTAATCCCGGTACAGATAGAAACATGCAGTGCATTGCATAGCGTCGGTGCCGGGGGCGGGGCTTACCGCGATGGGGCGGGGCTTACCGGCTTAATCCCGGTACAGATGGAAACATGCAGTGCATTGCATAGCGTCGGTGCCGGGGGCGGGGCTTACCGCGATGGGGCGGGGCTTACCGCGTCATGCCAGGTACAGTGTGCAACTATGGCAACATGCAATGCTTACTGTCACCTTTTCAGCAGACGCAACCCATCTCTTCCTTTGGCGCTGTAGCGGCTGCTACTTCTCATGACATAGCACCGCCACTTGTTTTTTTAAACATGCCCCCATTTAAATTGCACTGGAGTAGAGGCAGCACGGTGGTTCAGTGGTTAGCACAGTAGCCTTGCAGCGCTGGGGGCCTGGGTTCAACTCCCACTAAGGGCAAAAACCAAATTGCATTGCAGTGAATTACATAGCATTGGGTCGGCGCAGGGGGCGTGGCTTACCGGCTTAAGCCTGGTATGATTGGCCACGTGCATTGGCTGGGGGCGGGGCCTACCGGCTTAAGCCTGGTATGATTGGCCACGTGCATTGGCTGGGGGCGGGGCCTACCGGCTTAAGCCTGGTACAGTTGACAACATGAAATGCTTACTGCCACCTCTTCAGCAGACGCAACACTTCGTTACCTTTTGCGCTGGCGCCGCTGTTACTTCTCATGGCATAGCACCGCCATTTGTTTTATTGAACATGCCCCCCGCGATGGGGGCGGGGCTTACCGGCTTAAGCCCGGTACCGTCGGCAACTTGCAGTGCATTGCGTAGCGTCGGTGCCGGGGGCGGGGCTTACCGCGATGGGGGCGGGGCTTACAGGCTGAAGCCCGGTACAGTCGGCAACTTGCAGTGCATTGCGTAGCGTCGGTGCCGGGGGCGGGGCTTACCGCGATGGGGCGGGGCTTACCGGCTTAATCCCGGTACAGATGGAAACATGCAGTGCATTGCATAGCGTCGGTGCCGGGGGCGGGGCTTACCGCGATGGGGGCGGGGCTTACCGGCTTAAGCCGGGTACAGTCGGCAACATACAGTGCATTGCGTAGCGTCGGTGCCGGGGGCGGGGCTTACCGCGATGGGGGCGGGGCTTACAGGCTGAAGCCCGGTACAGTCGGCAACTTGCAGTGCATTGCGTAGCGTCGGTGCCGGGGGCGGGGCTTACCGCGATGGGGGCGGGGCTTACAGGCTGAAGCCCGGTACAGTCGGCAACTTGCAGTGCATTGCGTAGCGTCGGTGCCGGGGGCGGGGCTTACCGCGATGGGGGCGGGGCTTACCGGCTGAAGCCCGGTACAGTCGGCAACTTGCAGTGCATTGCGTAGCGTCGGTGCCGGGGGCGGGGCTTACCGCGATGGGGCGGGGCTTACCGGCTTAATCCCGGTACAGATGGAAACATGCAGTGCATTGCATAGCGTCGGTGCCGGGGGCGGGGCTTACCGCGATGGGGGCGGGGCTTACCGGCTGAAGCCCGGTACAGTCGGCAACTTGCAGTGCATTGCGTAGCGTCGGTGCCGGGGGCGGGGCTTACCGCGATGGGGCGGGGCTTACCGGCTTAATCCCGGTACAGATAGAAACATGCAGTGCATTGCATAGCGTCGGTGCCGGGGGCGGGGCTTACCGCGATGGGGCGGGGCTTACCGGCTTAATCCCGGTACAGATGGAAACATGCAGTGCATTGCATAGCGTCGGTGCCGGGGGCGGGGCTTACCGCGATGGGGCGGGGCTTACCGCGTCATGCCAGGTACAGTGTGCAACTATGGCAACATGCAATGCTTACTGTCACCTTTTCAGCAGACGCAACCCATCACTTCCTTTGGCGCTGAAGCGGCTGCTACTTCTCATGACATAGCACCGCCACTTGTTTTTTAAACATGCCCCCATTTAAATTGCACTGGAGTAGAGGCAGCACGGTGGTTCAGTGGTTAGCACAGTAGCCTTGCAGCGCTGGGGGCCTGGGTTCAACTCCCACTAAGGGCAAAAACCAAATTGCATTGCAGTGAATTACATAGCATTGGGTCGGCGCAGGGGGCGTGGCTTACCGGCTTAAGCCTGGTATGATTGGCCACGTGCATTGGCTGGGGGCGGGGCCTACCGGCTTAAGCCTGGTATGATTGGCCACGTGCATTGGCTGGGGGCGGGGCCTACCGGCTTAAGCCTGGTACAGTTGACAACATGAAATGCTTACTGCCACCTCTTCAGCAGACGCAACACTTCGTTACCTTTTGCGCTGGCGCCGCTGTTACTTCTCATGGCATAGCACCGCCATTTGTTTTATTGAACATGCCCCCCGCGATGGGGGCGTGGCTTACCGGCTTAAGCCCGGTACAGTCGGCAACTTGCAGTGCATTGCATAGCGTCGGTGCCGGGGGCGGGGCTTACCGCGATGGGGGCGGGGCTTACAGGCTGAAGCCCGGTACAGTCGGCAACTTGCAGTGCATTGCGTAGCGTCGGTGCCGGGGGCGGGGCTTACCGCGATGGGGCGGGGCTTACCGGCTTAATCCCGGTACAGATGGAAACATGCAGTGCATTGCATAGCGTCGGTGCCGGGGGCGGGGCTTACCGCGATGGGGGCGGGGCTTACCGGCTTAAGCCGGGTACAGTCGGCAACATACAGTGCATTGCGTAGCGTCGGTGCCGGGGGCGGGGCTTACCGCGATGGGGGCGGGGCTTACCGGCTGAAGCCCGGTACAGTCGGCAACTTGCAGTGCATTGCGTAGCGTCGGTGCCGGGGGCGGGGCTTACCGCGTTGGGGCGGGGCTTACCGGCTTAATCCCGGTACAGATGGAAACATGCAGTGCATTGCATAGCGTCGGTGCCGGGGGCGGGGCTTACCGCGATGGGGGCGGGGCTTACCGGCTGAAGCCCGGTACAGTCGGCAACTTGCAGTGCATTGCGTAGCGTCGGTGCCGGGGGCGGGGCTTACCGCGATGGGGCGGGGCTTACCGGCTTAATCCCGGTACAGATGGAAACATGCAGTGCATTGCATAGCGCCGGGGGCGGGGCTTACCGCGATGGGGCGGGGCTTACCGGCTTAATCTTGGTACAGATGGAAACATGCAGTGCATTGCATAGCGTCGGTGCCGGGGGCGGGGCTTACCGGCTTAAGCCGGGTACAGTCGGCAACATACAGTGCATTGCGTAGCGTCGGTGCCGGGGGCGGGGCTTACCGCGATGGGGGCGGGGGCTTACAGGCTGAAGCCCGGTACAGTCGGCAACTTGCAGTGCATTGCGTAGCGTCGGTGCCGGGGGCGGGGCTTACCGCGATGGGGCGGGGCTTACCGGCTTAATCCCGGTACAGATGGAAACATGCAGTGCATTGCATAGCGTCGGTGCCGGGGGCGGGGCTTACCGCGATGGGGCGGGGCTTACCGGCTTAAGCCCGGTACAGATGGAAACATGCAGTGCATTGCTTAGCGTCGGTGCCGGGGGCGGGGCTTACCGCGATGGGGGCGGGGCTTACCGGCTTAAGCCGGGTACAGTCGGCAACATACAGTGCATTGCGTAGCGTCGGTGCCGGGGGCGGGGCTGACCGCGATGGGTTGGGTTGGACCGCGATGGGGGCCTGGGTTCAACTCCCACTAAGGGCAAAAACCAAATTGCATTGCAGTGAATTACATAGCATTGGGTCGGCGCAGGGGGCGTGGCTTACCGGCTTAAGCCTGGTATGATTGGCCACGTGCATTGGCTGGGGGCGGGGCCTACCAGCTTAAGCCTGGTATGATTGGCCACGTGCATTGGCTGGGGGCGGGGCCTACCGGCTTAAGCCTGGTACAGTTGACAACATGAAATGCTTACTGCCACCTCTTCAGCAGACGCAACACTTCGTTACCTTTTGCGCTGGCGCCGCTGTTACTTCTCATGGCATAGCACCGCCATTTGTTTATTGAACATGCCCCCCGCGATGGGGGCGTGGCTTACCGGCTTAAGCCCGGTACAGTCGGCAACTTGCAGTGCATTGCGTAGCGTCGGTGCCGGGGGCGGGGCTTACCGCGATGGGGGCGGGGCTTACCGGCTGAAGCCCGGTACAGTCGGCAACTTGCAGTGCATTGCGTAGCGTCGGTGCCGGGGGCGGGGCTTACCGCGATGGGGCGGGGCTTACCGGCTTAATCCCGGTACAGATGGAAACATGCAGTGCATTGCATAGCGTCGGTGCCGGGGGCGGGGCTTACCGCGATGGGGGCGTGGCTTACCGGCTGAAGCCCGGTACAGTCGGCAACTTGCAGTGCATTGCGTAGCGTCGGTGCCGGGGGCGGGGCTTACCGCGATGGGGCGGGGCTTACCGGCTTAATCCCGGTACAGATAGAAACATGCAGTGCATTGCATAGCGTCGGTGCCGGGGGCGGGGCTTACCGCGATGGGGCGGGGCTTACCGGCTTAATCCCGGTACAGATGGAAACATGCAGTGCATTGCATAGCGTCGGTGCCGGGGGCGGGGCTTACCGCGATGGGGCGGGGCTTACCGCGTCATGCCAGGTACAGTGTGCAACTATGGCAACATGCAATGCTTACTGTCACCTTTTCAGCAGACGCAACCCATCACTTCCTTTGGCGCTGAAGCGGCTGCTACTTCTCATGACATAGCACCGCCACTTGTTTTTTAAACATGCCCCCATTTAAATTGCACTGGAGTAGAGGCAGCACGGTGGTTCAGTGGTTAGCACAGTAGCCTTGCAGCGCTGGGGGCCTGGGTTCAACTCCCACTAAGGGCAAAAACCAAATTGCATTGCAGTGAATTACATAGCATTGGGTCGGCGCAGGGGGCGTGGCTTACCGGCTTAAGCCTGGTATGATTGGCCACGTGCATTGGCTGGGGGCGGGGCCTACCGGCTTAAGCCTGGTATGATTGGCCACGTGCATTGGCTGGGGGCGGGGCCTACCGGCTTAAGCCTGGTACAGTTGACAACATGAAATGCTTACTGCCACCTCTTCAGCAGACGCAACACTTCGTTACCTTTTGCGCTGGCGCCGCTGTTACTTCTCATGGCATAGCACCGCCATTTGTTTTATTGAACATGCCCCCCGCGATGGGGGCGGGGCTTACCGGCTTAAGCCCGGTACAGTCGGCAACTTGCAGTGCATTGCGTAGCGTCGGTGCCGGGGGCGGGGCTTACCGCGATGGGGGCGGGGCTTACAGGCTGAAGCCCGGTACAGTCGGCAACTTGCAGTGCATTGCGTAGCGTCGGTGCCGGGGGCGGGGCTTACCGCGATGGGGCGGGGCTTACCGGCTTAATCCCGGTACAGATGGAAACATGCAGTGCATTGCATAGCGTCGGTGCCGGGGGCGGGGCTTACCGCGATGGGGGCGGGGCTTACCGGCTTAAGCCGGGTACAGTCGGCAACATACAGTGCATTGCGTAGCGTCGGTGCCGGGGGCGGGGCTTACCGCGATGGGGGCGGGGCTTACAGGCTGAAGCCCGGTACAGTCGGCAACTTGCAGTGCATTGCGTAGCGTCGGTGCCGGGGGCGGGGGCTTACCGCGATGGGGGCGGGGCTTACCGGCTGAAGCCCGGTACAGTCGGCAACTTGCAGTGCATTGCGTAGCGTCGGTGCCGGGGGCGGGGCTTACCGCGATGGGGGCGGGGCTTACCGGCTGAAGCCCGGTACAGTCGGCAACTTGCAGTGCATTGCGTAGCGTCGGTGCCGGGGGCGGGGCTTACCGCGATGGGGCGGGGCTTACCGGCTTAATCCCGGTACAGATGGAAACATGCAGTGCATTGCATAGCGTCGGTGCCGGGGGCGGGGCTTACCGCGATGGGGCGGGGCTTACCGGCTGAAGCCCGGTACAGTGGGCAACTTGCAGTGCATTGCGTAGCGTCGGTGCCGGGGGCGGGGCTTACCGCGATGGGGCGGGGCTTACCGGCTTAATCCCGGTACAGATAGAAACATGCAGTGCATTGCATAGCGTCGGTGCCGGGGGCGGGGCTTACCGCGATGGGGCGGGCTTACCGGCTTAATCCCGGTACAGATGGAAACATGCAGTGCATTGCATAGCGTCGGTGCCGGGGGCGGGGCTTACCGCGATGGGGCGGGGCTTACCGCGTCATGCCAGGTACAGTGTGCAACTATGGCAACATGCAATGCTTACTGTCACCTTTTCAGCAGACGCAACCCATCACTTCCTTTGGCGCTGAAGCGGCTGCTACTTCTCATGACATAGCACCGCCACTTGTTTTTTAAACATGCCCCCATTTAAATTGCACTGGAGTAGAGGCAGCACGGTGGTTCAGTGGTTAGCACAGTAGCCTTGCAGCGCTGGGGGCCTGGGTTCAACTCCCACTAAGGGCAAAAACCAAATTGCATTGCAGTGAATTACATAGCATTGGGTCGGCGCAGGGGGCGTGGCTTACCGGCTTAAGCCTGGTATGATTGGCCACGTGCATTGGCTGGGGGCGGGGCCTACCGGCTTAAGCCTGGTATGATTGGCCACGTGCATTGGCTGGGGGCGGGGCCTACCGGCTTAAGCCTGGTACAGTTGACAACATGAAATGCTTACTGCCACCTCTTCAGCAGACGCAACACTTCGTTACCTTTTGCGCTGGCGCCGCTGTTACTTCTCATGGCATAGCACCGCCATTTGTTTTATTGAACATGCCCCCCGCGATGGGGGCGTGGCTTACCGGCTTAAGCCGGGTACAGTCGGCAACTTGCAGTGCATTGCATAGCGTCGGTGCCGGGGGCGGGGCTTACCGCGATGGGGGCGGGGCTTACAGGCTGAAGCCCGGTACAGTCGGCAACTTGCAGTGCATTGCGTAGCGTCGGTGCCGGGGGCGGGGCTTACCGCGATGGGGCGGGGCTTACCGGCTTAATCCCGGTACAGATGGAAACATGCAGTGCATTGCATAGCGTCGGTGCCGGGGGCGGGGCTTACCGCGATGGGGGCGGGGCTTACCGGCTTAAGCCGGGTACAGTCGGCAACATACAGTGCATTGCGTAGCGTCGGTGCCGGGGCGGGGCTTACCGCGATGGGGGCGGGGCTTACCGGCTGAAGCCCGGTACAGTCGGCAACTTGCAGTGCATTGCGTAGCGTCGGTGCCGGGGGCGGGGCTTACCGCGATGGGGCGGGGCTTACCGGCTTAATCCCGGTACAGATGGAAACATGCAGTGCATTGCATAGCGTCGGTGCCGGGGGCGGGGCTTACCGCGATGGGGGCGGGGCTTACCGGCTGAAGCCCGGTACAGTCGGCAACTTGCAGTGCATTGCGTAGCGTCGGTGCCGGGGGCGGGGCTTACCGCGATGGGGCGGGGCTTACCGGCTTAATCCCGGTACAGATGGAAACATGCAGTGCATTGCATAGCGCCGGGGGCGGGGCTTACCGCGATGGGGCGGGGCTTACCGGCTTAATCTTGGTACAGATGGAAACATGCAGTGCATTGCATAGCGTCGGTGCCGGGGGCGGGGCTTACCGGCTTAAGCCGGGTACAGTCGGCAACATACAGTGCATTGCGTAGCGTCGGTGCCGGGGGCGGGGCTTACCGCGATGGGGGCGGGGCTTACAGGCTGAAGCCCGGTACAGTCGGCAACTTGCAGTGCATTGCGTAGCGTCGGTGCCGGGGGGCGGGGCTTACCGCGATGGGGCGGGGCTTACCGGCTTAATCCCGGTACAGATGGAAACATGCAGTGCATTGCATAGCGTCGGTGCCGGGGGCGGGGCTTACCGCGATGGGGCGGGGCTTACCGGCTTAAGCCCGGTACAGATGGAAACATGCAGTGCATTGCATCGCGTCGGTGCCGGGGGCGGGGCTTACCGCGATGGGGGCGGGGCTTACCGGCTTAAGCCGGGTACAGTCGGCAACATACAGTGCATTGCGTAGCGTCGGTGCCGGGGGCGGGGCTGACCGCGATGGGTTGGGTTGGACCGCGATGGGGGCCTGGGTTCAACTCCCACTAAGGGCAAAAACCAAATTGCATTGCAGTGAATTACATAGCATTGGGTCGGCGCAGGGGGCGTGGCTTACCGGCTTAAGCCTGGTATGATTGGCCACGTGCATTGGCTGGGGGCGGGGCCCACCAGCTTAAGCCTGGTATGATTGGCCACGTGCATTGGCTGGGGGCGGGGCCTACCGGCTTAAGCCTGGTACAGTTGACAACATGAAATGCTTACTGCCACCTCTTCAGCAGACGCAACACTTCGTTACCTTTTGCGCTGGCGCCGCTGTTACTTCTCATGGCATAGCACCGCCATTTGTTTTATTGAACATGCCCCCCGCGATGGGGGCGTGGCTTACCGGCTTAAGCCCGGTACAGTCGGCAACTTGCAGTGCATTGCGTAGCGTCGGTGCCGGGGGCGGGGCTTACCGCGATGGGGGCGGGGCTTACCGGCTGAAGCCCGGTACAGTCGGCAACTTGCAGTGCATTGCGTAGCGTCGGTGCCGGGGGCGGGGCTTACCGCGATGGGGCGGGGCTTACCGGCTTAATCCCGGTACAGATGGAAACATGCAGTGCATTGCATAGCGTCGGTGCCGGGGGCGGGGCTTACCGCGATGGGGGCGGGGCTTACCGGCTGAAGCCCGGTACAGTCGGCAACTTGCAGTGCATTGCGTAGCGTCGGTGCCGGGGGCGGGGCTTACCGCGATGGGGCGGGGCTTACCGGCTTAATCCCGGTACAGATAGAAACATGCAGTGCATTGCATAGCGTCGGTGCCGGGGGCGGGGCTTACCGCGATGGGGCGGGGCTTACCGGCTTAATCCCGGTACAGATGGAAACATGCAGTGCATTGCATAGCGTCGGTGCCGGGGGCGGGGCTTACCGCGATGGGGCGGGGCTTACCGCGTCATGCCAGGTACAGTGTGCAACTATGGCAACATGCAATGCTTACTGTCACCTTTTCAGCAGACGCAACCCATCACTTCCTTTGGCGCTGAAGCGGCTGCTACTTCTCATGACATAGCACCGCCACTTGTTTTTTAAACATGCCCCCATTTAAATTGCACTGGAGTAGAGGCAGCACGGTGGTTCAGTGGTTAGCACAGTAGCCTTGCAGCGCTGGGGCCTGGGTTCAACTCCCACTAAGGGCAAAAACCAAATTGCATTGCAGTGAATTACATAGCATTGGGTCGGCGCAGGGGGCGTGGCTTACCGGCTTAAGCCTGGTATGATTGGCCACGTGCATTGGCTGGGGGCGGGGCCTACCGGCTTAAGCCTGGTATGATTGGCCACGTGCATTGGCTGGGGGCGGGGCCTACCGGCTTAAGCCTGGTACAGTTGACAACATGAAATGCTTACTGCCACCTCTTCAGCAGACGCAACACTTCGTTACCTTTTGCGCTGGCACCGCTGTTACTTCTCATGGCATAGCACCGCCATTTGTTTTATTGAACATGCCCCCCGCGATGGGGCGTGGCTTACCGGCTTAAGCCCGGTACAGTCGGCAACTTGCAGTGCATTGCGTAGCGTCGGTGCCGGGGGCGGGGCTTACCGCGATGGGGGCGGGGCTTACAGGCTGAAGCCCGGTACAGTCGGCAACTTGCAGTGCATTGCGTAGCGTCGGTGCCGGGGGCGGGGCTTACCGCGATGGGGCGGGGCTTACCGGCTTAATCCCGGTACAGATGGAAACATGCAGTGCATTGCATAGCGTCGGTGCCGGGGGCGGGGCTTACCGCGATGGGGGCGGGGCTTACCGGCTTAAGCCGGGTACAGTCGGCAACATACAGTGCATTGCGTAGCGTCGGTGCCGGGGGCGGGGCTTACCGCGATGGGGGCGGGGCTTACAGGCTGAAGCCCGGTACAGTCGGCAACTTGCAGTGCATTGCGTAGCGTCGGTGCCGGGGGCGGGGCTTACCGCGATGGGGGCGGGGCTTACAGGCTGAAGCCCGGTACAGTCGGCAACTTGCAGTGCATTGCGTAGCGTCGGTGCCGGGGGCGGGGCTTACCGCGATGGGGGCGGGGCTTACCGGCTGAAGCCCGGTACAGTCGGCAACTTGCAGTGCATTGCGTAGCGTCGGTGCCGGGGGCGGGGCTTACCGCGATGGGGCGGGGCTTACCGGCTTAATCCCGGTACAGATGGAAACATGCAGTGCATTGCATAGCGTCGGTGCCGGGGGCGGGGCTTACCGCGATGGGGGCGGGGCTTACCGGCTGAAGCCCGGTACAGTCGGCAACTTGCAGTGCATTGCGTAGCGTCGGTGCCGGGGGCGGGGCTTACCGCGATGGGGCGGGGCTTACCGGCTTAATCCCGGTACAGATAGAAACATGCAGTGCATTGCATAGCGTCGGTGCCGGGGGCGGGGCTTACCGCGATGGGGCGGGGCTTACCGGCTTAATCCCGGTACAGATGGAAACATGCAGTGCATTGCATAGCGTCGGTGCCGGGGGCGGGGCTTACCGCGATGGGGCGGGGCTTACCGCGTCATGCCAGGTACAGTGTGCAACTATGGCAACATGCAATGCTTACTGTCACCTTTTCAGCAGACGCAACCCATCACTTCCTTTGGCGCTGAAGCGGCTGCTACTTCTCATGACATAGCACCGCCACTTGTTTTTTAAACATGCCCCCATTTAAATTGCACTGGAGTAGAGGCAGCACGGTGGTTCAGTGGTTAGCACAGTAGCCTTGCAGCGCTGGGGGCCTGGGTTCAACTCCCACTAAGGGCAAAAACCAAATTGCATTGCAGTGAATTACATAGCATTGGGTCGGCGCAGGGGGCGTGGCTTACCGGCTTAAGCCTGGTATGATTGGCCACGTGCATTGGCTGGGGGCGGGGCCTACCGGCTTAAGCCTGGTATGATTGGCCACGTGCATTGGCTGGGGGCGGGGCCTACCGGCTTAAGCCTGGTACAGTTGACAACATGAAATGCTTACTGCCACCTCTTCAGCAGACGCAACACTTCGTTACCTTTTGCGCTGGCGCCGCTGTTACTTCTCATGGCATAGCACCGCCATTTGTTTTATTGAACATGCCCCCCGCGATGGGGGCGTGGCTTACCGGCTTAAGCCCGGTACAGTCGGCAACTTGCAGTGCATTGCATAGCGTCGGTGCCGGGGGCGGGGCTTACCGCGATGGGGGCGGGGCTTACAGGCTGAAGCCCGGTACAGTCGGCAACTTGCAGTGCATTGCGTAGCGTCGGTGCCGGGGGCGGGGCTTACCGCGATGGGGCGGGGCTTACCAGCTTAATCCCGGTACAGATGGAAACATGCAGTGCATTGCATAGCGTCGGTGCCGGGGGCGGGGCTTACCGCGATGGGGGCGGGGCTTACCGGCTTAAGCCGGGTACAGTCGGCAACATACAGTGCATTGCGTAGCGTCGGTGCCGGGGGCGGGGCTTACCGCGATGGGGGCGGGGCTTACCGGCTGAAGCCCGGTACAGTCGGCAACTTGCAGTGCATTGCGTAGCGTCGGTGCCGGGGGCGGGGCTTACCGCGATGGGGCGGGGCTTACCGGCTTAATCCCGGTACAGATGGAAACATGCAGTGCATTGCATAGCGTCGGTGCCGGGGGCGGGGCTTACCGCGATGGGGGCGGGGCTTACCGGCTGAAGCCCGGTACAGTCGGCAACTTGCAGTGCATTGCGTAGCGTCGGTGCCGGGGGCGGGGCTTACCGCGATGGGGCGGGGCTTACCGGCTTAATCCCGGTACAGATGGAAACATGCAGTGCATTGCATAGCGCCGGGGGCGGGGCGTACCGCGATGGGGCGGGGCTTACCGGCTTAATCTTGGTACAGATGGAAACATGCAGTGCATTGCATAGCGTCGGTGCCGGGGGCGGGGCTTACCGGCTTAAGCCGGGTACAGTCGGCAACATACAGTGCATTGCGTAGCGTCGGTGCCGGGGGCGGGGCTTACCGCGATGGGGGCGGGGCTTACAGGCTGAAGCCCGGTACAGTCGGCAACTTGCAGTGCATTGCGTAGCGTCGGTGCCGGGGGCGGGGCTTACCGCGATGGGGCGGGGCTTACCGGCTTAATCCCGGTACAGATGGAAACATGCAGTGCATTGCATAGCGTCGGTGCCGGGGGCGGGGCTTACCGCGATGGGGCGGGGCTTACCGGCTTAAGCCCGGTACAGATGGAAACATGCAGTGCATTGCATAGCGTCGGTGCCGGGGGCGGGGCTTACCGCGATGGGGGCGGGGCTTACCGGCTTAAGCCGGGTACAGTCGGCAACATACAGTGCATTGCGTAGCGTCGGTGCCGGGGGCGGGGCTGACCGCGATGGGTTGGGTTGGACCGCGATGGGGGCCTGGGTTCAACTCCCACTAAGGGCAAAAACCAAATTGCATTGCAGTGAATTACATAGCATTGGGTCGGCGCAGGGGGCGTGGCTTACCGGCTTAAGCCTGGTATGATTGGCCACGTGCATTGGCTGGGGGCGGGGCCTACCAGCTTAAGCCTGGTATGATTGGCCACGTGCATTGGCTGGGGGCGGGGCCTACCGGCTTAAGCCTGGTACAGTTGACAACATGAAATGCTTACTGCCACCTCTTCAGCAGACGCAACACTTCGTTACCTTTTGCGCTGGCGCCGCTGTTACTTCTCATGGCATAGCACCGCCATTTGTTTTATTGAACATGCCCCCCGCGATGGGGGCGTGGCTTACCGGCTTAAGCCCGGTACAGTCGGCAACTTGCAGTGCATTGCGTAGCGTCGGTGCCGGGGGCGGGGCTTACCGCGATGGGGGCGGGGCTTACCGGCTGAAGCCCGGTACAGTCGGCAACTTGCAGTGCATTGCGTAGCGTCGGTGCCGGGGGCGGGGCTTACCGCGATGGGGCGGGGCTTACCGGCTTAATCCCGGTACAGATGGCAACTTGCAGTGCATTGCATAGCGTCGGTGCCGGGGGCGGGGCTTACCGCGATGGGGGCGGGGCTTACCGGCTTAAGCCGGGTACAGTCGGCAACATACAGTGCATTGCGTAGCGTCGGTGCCGGGGGCGGGGCTTACCGCGATGGGGGCGGGGCTTACAGGCTGAAGCCCGGTACAGTCGGCAACTTGCAGTGCATTGCGTAGCGTCGGTGCCGGGGGCGGGGCTTACCGCGATGGGGGCGGGGCTTACAGGCTGAAGCCCGGTACAGTCGGCAACTTGCAGTGCATTGCGTAGCGTCGGTGCCGGGGGCGGGGCTTACCGCGATGGGGGCGGGGCTTACCGGCTGAAGCCCGGTACAGTCGGCAACTTGCAGTGCATTGCGTAGCGTCGGTGCCGGGGGCGGGGCTTACCGCGATGGGGCGGGGCTTACCGGCTTAATCCCGGTACAGATGGAAACATGCAGTGCATTGCATAGCGTCGGTGCCGGGGGCGGGGCTTACCGCGATGGGGGCGGGGCTTACCGGCTGAAGCCCGGTACAGTCGGCAACTTGCAGTGCATTGCGTAGCGTCGGTGCCGGGGGCGGGGCTTACCGCGATGGGGCGGGGCTTACCGGCTTAATCCCGGTACAGATGGAAACATGCAGTGCATTGCATAGCGTCGGTGCCGGGGGCGGGGCTTACCGCGATGGGGGCGGGGCTTACCGGCTGAAGCCCGGTACAGTCGGCAACTTGCAGTGCATTGCGTAGCGTCGGTGCCGGGGGCGGGGCTTACCGCGATGGGGCGGGGCTTACCGGCTTAATCCCGGTACAGATGGAAACATGCAGTGCATTGCATAGCGTCGGGGCCGGGGGCGGGGCTTACCGCGATGGGGCGGGGCTTACCGGCTTAATCTTGGTACAGATGGAAACATGCAGTGCATTGCATAGCGTCGGGGCCGGGGGCGGGGCTTACCGGCTTAAGCCGGGTACAGTCGGCAACATACAGTGCATTGCGTAGCGTCGGTGCCGGGGGCGGGGCTTACCGCGATGGGGGCGGGGCTTACAGGCTGAAGCCCGGTACAGTCGGCAACTTGCAGTGCATTGCGTAGCGTCGGTGCCGGGGGCGGGGCTTACCGCGATGGGGCGGGGCTTACCGGCTTAATCCCGGTACAGATGGAAACATGCAGTGCATTGCATAGCGTCGGTGCCGGGGGCGGGGCTTACCGCGATGGGGCGGGGCTTACCGGCTTAAGCCCGGTACAGATGGAAACATGCAGTGCATTGCATAGCGTCGGTGCCGGGGGCGGGGCTTACCGCGATGGGGGCGGGGCTTACCGGCTTAAGCCGGGTACAGTCGGCAACATACAGTGCATTGCGTAGCGTCGGTGCCGGGGGCGGGGCTGACCGCGATGGGTTGGGTTGGACCGCGATGGGGGCCTGGGTTCAACTCCCACTAAGGGCAAAAACCAAATTGCATTGCAGTGAATTACATAGCATTGGGTCGGCGCAGGGGGCGTGGCTTACCGGCTTAAGCCTGGTATGATTGGCCACGTGCATTGGCTGGGGGCGGGGCCTACCAGCTTAAGCCTGGTATGATTGGCCACGTGCATTGGCTGGGGGCGGGGCCTACCGGCTTAAGCCTGGTACAGTTGACAACATGAAATGCTTACTGCCACCTCTTCAGCAGACGCAACACTTCGTTACCTTTTGCGCTGGCGCCGCTGTTACTTCTCATGGCATAGCACCGCCATTTGTTTTATTGAACATGCCCCCCGCGATGGGGGCGTGGCTTACCGGCTTAAGCCCGGTACAGTCGGCAACTTGCAGTGCATTGCGTAGCGTCGGTGCCGGGGGCGGGGCTTACCGCGATGGGGGCGGGGCTTACCGGCTGAAGCCCGGTACAGTCGGCAACTTGCAGTGCATTGCGTAGCGTCGGTGCCGGGGGCGGGGCTTACCGCGATGGGGCGGGGCTTACCGGCTTAATCCCGGTACAGATGGAAACATGCAGTGCATTGCGTAGCGTCGGTGCCGGGGGCGGGGCTTACCGCGATGGGGCGGGGCTTACCGGCTTAATCCCGGTACAGATGGAAACATGCAGTGCATTGCATAGCGTCGGTGCCGGGGGCGGGGCTTACCGCGATGGGGCGGGGCTTACCGCGTCATGCCAGGTACAGTGTGCAACTATGGCAACATGCAATGCTTACTGTCACCTTTTCAGCAGACGCAACCCATCACTTCCTTTGGCGCTGAAGCGGCTGCTACTTCTCATGACATAGCACCGCCACTTGTTTTTTAAACATGCCCCCATTTAAATTGCACTGGAGTAGAGGCAGCACGGTGGTTCAGTGGTTAGCACAGTAGCCTTGCAGCGCTGGGGGCCTGGGTTCAACTCCCACTAAGGGCAAAAACCAAATTGCATTGCAGTGAATTACATAGCATTGGGTCGGCGCAGGGGGCGTGGCTTACCGGCTTAAGCCTGGTATGATTGGCCACGTGCATTGGCTGGGGGCGGGGCCTACCGGCTTAAGCCTGGTATGATTGGCCACGTGCATTGGCTGGGGGCGGGGCCTACCGGCTTAAGCCTGGTACAGTTGACAACATGAAATGCTTACTGCCACCTCTTCAGCAGACGCAACACTTCGTTACCTTTTGCGCTGGCGCCGCTGTTACTTCTCATGGCATAGCACCGCCATTTGTTTTATTGAACATGCCCCCCCGCGATGGGGCGTGGCTTACCGGCTTAAGCCCGGTACAGTCGGCAACTTGCAGTGCATTGCATAGCGTCGGTGCCGGGGGCGGGGCTTACCGCGATGGGGGCGGGGCTTACAGGCTGAAGCCCGGTACAGTCGGCAACTTGCAGTGCATTGCGTAGCGTCGGTGCCGGGGGCGGGGCTTACCGCGATGGGGCGGGGCTTACCGGCTTAATCCCGGTACAGATGGAAACATGCAGTGCATTGCATAGCGTCGGTGCCGGGGGCGGGGCTTACCGCGATGGGGGCGGGGCTTACCGGCTTAAGCCGGGTACAGTCGGCAACATACAGTGCATTGCGTAGCGTCGGTGCCGGGGGCGGGGCTTACCGCGATGGGGGCGGGGCTTACAGGCTGAAGCCCGGTACAGTCGGCAACTTGCAGTGCATTGCGTAGCGTCGGTGCCGGGGGCGGGGCTTACCGCGATGGGGGCGGGGCTTACAGGCTGAAGCCCGGTACAGTCGGCAACTTGCAGTGCATTGCGTAGCGTCGGTGCCGGGGGCGGGGCTTACCGCGATGGGGGCGGGGCTTACCGGCTGAAGCCCGGTACAGTCGGCAACTTGCAGTGCATTGCGTAGCGTCGGTGCCGGGGGCGGGGCTTACCGCGATGGGGCGGGGCTTACCGGCTTAATCCCGGTACAGATGGAAACATGCAGTGCATTGCATAGCGTCGGTGCCGGGGGCGGGGCTTACCGCGATGGGGGCGGGGCTTACCGGCTGAAGCCCGGTACAGTCGGCAACTTGCAGTGCATTGCGTAGCGTCGGTGCCGGGGGCGGGGCTTACCGCGATGGGGCGGGGCTTACCGGCTTAATCCCGGTACAGATGGAAACATGCAGTGCATTGCATAGCGTCGGTGCCGGGGGCGGGGCTTACCGCGATGGGGGCGGGGCTTACCGGCTGAAGCCCGGTACAGTCGGCAACTTGCAGTGCATTGCGTAGCGTCGGTGCCGGGGGCGGGGCTTACCGCGATGGGGCGGGGCTTACCGGCTTAATCCCGGTACAGATGGAAACATGCAGTGCATTGCATAGCGCCGGGGGCGGGGCTTACCGCGATGGGGCGGGGCTTACCGGCTTAATCTTGGTACAGATGGAAACATGCAGTGCATTGCATAGCGTCGGTGCCGGGGGCGGGGCTTACCGGCTTAAGCCGGGTACAGTCGGCAACATACAGTGCATTGCGTAGCGTCGGTGCCGGGGGCGGGGCTTACCGCGATGGGGGCGGGGCTTACAGGCTGAAGCCCGGTACAGTCGGCAACTTGCAGTGCATTGCGTAGCGTCGGTGCCGGGGGCGGGGCTTACCGCGATGGGGCGGGGCTTACCGGCTTAATCCCGGTACAGATGGAAACATGCAGTGCATTGCATAGCGTCGGTGCCGGGGGCGGGGCTTACCGCGATGGGGCGGGGCTTACCGGCTTAAGCCCGGTACAGATGGAAACATGCAGTGCATTGCATAGCGTCGGTGCCGGGGGCGGGGCTTACCGCGATGGGGGCGGGGCTTACCGGCTTAAGCCGGGTACAGTCGGCAACATACAGTGCATTGCGTAGCGTCGGTGCCGGGGGCGGGGCTGACCGCGATGGGTTGGGTTGGACCGCGATGGGGGCCTGGGTTCAACTCCCACTAAGGGCAAAAACCAAATTGCATTGCAGTGAATTACATAGCATTGGGTCGGCGCAGGGGGCGTGGCTTACCGGCTTAAGCCTGGTATGATTGGCCACGTGCATTGGCTGGGGGCGGGGCCTACCAGCTTAAGCCTGGTATGATTGGCCACGTGCATTGGCTGGGGGCGGGGCCTACCGGCTTAAGCCTGGTACAGTTGACAACATGAAATGCTTACTGCCACCTCTTCAGCAGACGCAACACTTCGTTACCTTTTGCGCTGGCGCCGCTGTTACTTCTCATGGCATAGCACCGCCATTTGTTTTATTGAACATGCCCCCCGCGATGGGGGCGTGGCTTACCGGCTTAAGCCCGGTACAGTCGGCAACTTGCAGTGCATTGCGTAGCGTCGGTGCCGGGGGCGGGGCTTACCGCGATGGGGGCGGGGCTTACCGGCTGAAGCCCGGTACAGTCGGCAACTTGCAGTGCATTGCGTAGCGTCGGTGCCGGGGGCGGGGCTTCCCGCGATGGGGCGGGGCTTACCGGCTTAATCCCGGTACAGATGGAAACATGCAGTGCATTGCATAGCGTCGGTGCCGGGGGCGGGGCTTACCGCGATGGGGGCGGGGCTTACCGGCTTAAGCCGGGTACAGTCGGCAACATACAGTGCATTGCGTAGCGTCGGTGCCGGGGGCGGGGCTTACCGCGATGGGGGCGGGGCTTACAGGCTGAAGCCCGGTACAGTCGGCAACTTGCAGTGCATTGCGTAGCGTCGGTGCCGGGGGCGGGGCTTACCGCGATGGGGGCGGGGCTTACAGGCTGAAGCCCGGTACAGTCGGCAACTTGCAGTGCATTGCGTAGCGTCGGTGCCGGGGGCGGGGCTTACCGCGATGGGGGCGGGGCTTACCGGCTGAAGCCCGGTACAGTCGGCAACTTGCAGTGCATTGCGTAGCGTCGGTGCCGGGGGCGGGGCTTACCGCGATGGGGCGGGGCTTACCGGCTTAATCCCGGTACAGATGGAAACATGCAGTGCATTGCATAGCGTCGGTGCCGGGGGCGGGGCTTACCGCGATGGGGCGGGGCTTACCGGCTGAAGCCCGGTACAGTCGGCAACTTGCAGTGCATTGCGTAGCGTCGGTGCCGGGGGCGGGGCTTACCGCGATGGGGCGGGGCTTACCGGCTTAATCCCGGTACAGATGGAAACATGCAGTGCATTGCATAGCGTCGGTGCCGGGGGCGGGGCTTACCGCGATGGGGGCGGGGCTTACCGGCTGAAGCCCGGTACAGTCGGCAACTTGCAGTGCATTGCGTAGCGTCGGTGCCGGGGCGGGGCTTACCGCGATGGGGCGGGGCTTACCGGCTTAATCCCGGTACAGATGGAAACATGCAGTGCATTGCATAGCGTCGGGGCCGGGGGCGGGGCTTACCGCGATGGGGCGGGGCTTACCGGCTTAATCTTGGTACAGATGGAAACATGCAGTGCATTGCATAGCGTCGGTGCCGGGGGCGGGGCTTACCGGCTTAAGCCGGGTACAGTCGGCAACATACAGTGCATTGCGTAGCGTCGGTGCCGGGGGCGGGGCTTACCGCGATGGGGGCGGGGCTTACAGGCTGAAGCCCGGTACAGTCGGCAACTTGCAGTGCATTGCGTAGCGTCGGTGCCGGGGGCGGGGCTTACCGCGATGGGGCGGGGCTTACCGGCTTAATCCCGGTACAGATGGAAACATGCAGTGCATTGCATAGCGTCGGTGCCGGGGGCGGGGCTTACCGCGATGGGGCGGGGCTTACCGGCTTAAGCCCGGTACAGATGGAAACATGCAGTGCATTGCATAGCGTCGGTGCCGGGGGCGGGGCTTACCGCGATGGGGGCGGGGCTTACCGGCTTAAGCCGGGTACAGTCGGCAACATACAGTGCATTGCGTAGCGTCGGTGCCGGGGGCGGGGCTGACCGCGATGGGTTGGGTTGGACCGCGATGGGGGCCTGGGTTCAACTCCCACTAAGGGCAAAAACCAAATTGCATTGCAGTGAATTACATAGCATTGGGTCGGCGCAGGGGGCGTGGCTTACCGGCTTAAGCCTGGTATGATTGGCCACGTGCATTGGCTGGGGGCGGGGCCTACCAGCTTAAGCCTGGTATGATTGGCCACGTGCATTGGCTGGGGGCGGGGCCTACCGGCTTAAGCCTGGTACAGTTGACAACATGAAATGCTTACTGCCACCTCTTCAGCAGACGCAACACTTCGTTACCTTTTGCGCTGGCGCCGCTGTTACTTCTCATGGCATAGCACCGCCATTTGTTTTATTGAACATGCCCCCCGCGATGGGGGCGTGGCTTACCGGCTTAAGCCCGGTACAGTCGGCAACTTGCAGTGCATTGCGTAGCGTCGGTGCCGGGGGCGGGGCTTACCGCGATGGGGGCGGGGCTTACCGGCTGAAGCCCGGTACAGTCGGCAACTTGCAGTGCATTGCGTAGCGTCGGTGCCGGGGGCGGGGCTTACCGCGATGGGGCGGGGCTTACCGGCTTAATCCCGGTACAGATGGAAACATGCAGTGCATTGCGTAGCGTCGGTGCCGGGGGCGGGGCTTACCGCGATGGGGCGGGGCTTACCGGCTTAATCCCGGTACAGATGGAAACATGCAGTGCATTGCATAGCGTCGGTGCCGGGGGCGGGGCTTACCGCGATGGGGCGGGGCTTACCGCGTCATGCCAGGTACAGTGTGCAACTATGGCAACATGCAATGCTTACTGTCACCTTTTCAGCAGACGCAACCCATCACTTCCTTTGGCGCTGAAGCGGCTGCTACTTCTCATGACATAGCACCGCCACTTGTTTTTTAAACATGCCCCCATTTAAATTGCACTGGAGTAGAGGCAGCACGGTGGTTCAGTGGTTAGCACAGTAGCCTTGCAGCGCTGGGGGCCTGGGTTCAACTCCCACTAAGGGCAAAAACCAAATTGCATTGCAGTGAATTACATAGCATTGGGTCGGCGCAGGGGCGTGGCTTACCGGCTTAAGCCTGGTATGATTGGCCACGTGCATTGGCTGGGGGCGGGGCCTACCGGCTTAAGCCTGGTATGATTGGCCACGTGCATTGGCTGGGGGCGGGGCCTACCGGCTTAAGCCTGGTACAGTTGACAACATGAAATGCTTACTGCCACCTCTTCAGCAGACGCAACACTTCGTTACCTTTTGCGCTGGCGCCGCTGTTACTTCTCATGGCATAGCACCGCCATTTGTTTTATTGAACATGCCCCCCGCGATGGGGGCGTGGCTTACCGGCTTAAGCCCGGTACAGTCGGCAACTTGCAGTGCATTGCATAGCGTCGGTGCCGGGGGCGGGGCTTACCGCGATGGGGGCGGGGCTTACAGGCTGAAGCCCGGTACAGTCGGCAACTTGCAGTGCATTGCGTAGCGTCGGTGCCGGGGGCGGGGCTTACCGCGATGGGGCGGGGCTTACCGGCTTAATCCCGGTACAGATGGAAACATGCAGTGCATTGCATAGCGTCGGTGCCGGGGGCGGGGCTTACCGCGATGGGGGCGGGGCTTACCGGCTTAAGCCGGGTACAGTCGGCAACATACAGTGCATTGCGTAGCGTCGGTGCCGGGGGCGGGGCTTACCGCGATGGGGGCGGGGCTTACAGGCTGAAGCCCGGTACAGTCGGCAACTTGCAGTGCATTGCGTAGCGTCGGTGCCGGGGGCGGGGCTTACCGCGATGGGGGCGGGGCTTACAGGCTGAAGCCCGGTACAGTCGGCAACTTGCAGTGCATTGCGTAGCGTCGGTGCCGGGGGCGGGGCTTACCGCGATGGGGGCGGGGCTTACCGGCTGAAGCCCGGTACAGTCGGCAACTTGCAGTGCATTGCGTAGCGTCGGTGCCGGGGGCGGGGCTTACCGCGATGGGGCGGGGCTTACCGGCTTAATCCCGGTACAGATGGAAACATGCAGTGCATTGCATAGCGTCGGTGCCGGGGGCGGGGCTTACCGCGATGGGGGCGGGGCTTACCGGCTGAAGCCCGGTACAGTCGGCAACTTGCAGTGCATTGCGTAGCGTCGGTGCCGGGGGCGGGGCTTACCGCGATGGGGCGGGGCTTACCGGCTTAATCCCGGTACAGATGGAAACATGCAGTGCATTGCATAGCGTCGGTGCCGGGGGCGGGGCTTACCGCGATGGGGGCGGGGCTTACCGGCTGAAGCCCGGTACAGTCGGCAACTTGCAGTGCATTGCGTAGCGTCGGTGCCGGGGGCGGGGCTTACCGCGATGGGGCGGGGCTTACCGGCTTAATCCCGGTACAGATGGAAACATGCAGTGCAATGCAGAGCGCCGGGGGCGGGGCTTACCGCGATGGGGCGGGGCTTCCCGGCTTAATCTTGGTACAGATGGAAACATGCAGTGCATTGCATAGCGTCGGTGCCGGGGGCGGGGCTTACCGGCTTAAGCCGGGTACAGTCGGCAACATACAGTGCATTGCGTAGCGTCGGTGCCGGGGGCGGGGCTTACCGCGATGGGGGCGGGGCTTACAGGCTGAAGCCCGGTACAGTCGGCAACTTGCAGTGCATTGCGTAGCGTCGGTGCCGGGGGCGGGGCTTACCGCGATGGGGCGGGGCTTACCGGCTTAATCCCGGTACAGATGGAAACATGCAGTGCATTGCATAGCGTCGGTGCCGGGGGCGGGGCTTACCGCGATGGGGCGGGGCTTACCGGCTTAAGCCCGGTACAGATGGAAACATGCAGTGCATTGCATAGCGTCGGTGCCGGGGGCGGGGCTTACCGCGATGGGGGCGGGGCTTACCGGCTTAAGCCGGGTACAGTCGGCAACATACAGTGCATTGCGTAGCGTCGGTGCCGGGGGCGGGGCTGACCGCGATGGGTTGGGTTGGACCGCGATGGGGGCCTGGGTTCAACTCCCACTAAGGGCAAAAACCAAATTGCATTGCAGTGAATTACATAGCATTGGGTCGGCGCAGGGGGCGTGGCTTACCGGCTTAAGCCTGGTATGATTGGCCACGTGCATTGGCTGGGGGCGGGGCCTACCAGCTTAAGCCTGGTATGATTGGCCACGTGCATTGGCTGGGGGCGGGGCCTACCGGCTTAAGCCTGGTACAGTTGACAACATGAAATGCTTACTGCCACCTCTTCAGCAGACGCAACACTTCGTTACCTTTTGCGCTGGCGCCGCTGTTACTTCTCATGGCATAGCACCGCCATTTGTTTTATTGAACATGCCCCCCGCGATGGGGGCGTGGCTTACCGGCTTAAGCCCGGTACAGTCGGCAACTTGCAGTGCATTGCGTAGCGTCGGTGCCGGGGGCGGGGCTTACCGCGATGGGGGCGGGGCTTACCGGCTGAAGCCCGGTACAGTCGGCAACTTGCAGTGCATTGCGTAGCGTCGGTGCCGGGGGCGGGGCTTACCGCGATGGGGCGGGGCTTACCGGCTTAATCCCGGTACAGATGGAAACTTGCAGTGCATTGCATAGCGTCGGTGCCGGGGGCGGGGCTTACCGCGATGGGGGCGGGGCTTACCGGCTTAAGCCGGGTACAGTCGGCAACATACAGTGCATTGCGTAGCGTCGGTGCCGGGGGCGGGGCTTACCGCGATGGGGGCGGGGCTTACAGGCTGAAGCCCGGTACAGTCGGCAACTTGCAGTGCATTGCGTAGCGTCGGTGCCGGGGGCGGGGCTTACCGCGATGGGGGCGGGGCTTACAGGCTGAAGCCCGGTACAGTCGGCAACTTGCAGTGCATTGCGTAGCGTCGGTGCCGGGGGCGGGGCTTACCGCGATGGGGGCGGGGCTTACCGGCTGAAGCCCGGTACAGTCGGCAACTTGCAGTGCATTGCGTAGCGTCGGTGCCGGGGGCGGGGCTTACCGCGATGGGGCGGGGCTTACCGGCTTAATCCCGGTACAGATGGAAACATGCAGTGCATTGCGTAGCGTCGGTGCCGGGGGCGGGGCTTACCGCGATGGGGGCGGGGCTTACCGGCTGAAGCTCGGTACAGTCGGCAACTTGCAGTGCATTGCGTAGCGTCGGTGCCGGGGGCGGGGCTTACCGCGATGGGGCGGGGCTTACCGGCTTAATCCCGGTACAGATGGAAACATGCAGTGCATTGCATAGCGTCGGTGCCGGGGGCGGGGCTTACCGCGATGGGGGCGGGGCTTACCGGCTGAAGCCCGGTACAGTCGGCAACTTGCAGTGCATTGCGTAGCGTCGGTGCCGGGGGCGGGGCTTACCGCGATGGGGCGGGGCTTACCGGCTTAATCCCGGTACAGATGGAAACATGCAGTGCATTGCATAGCGTCGGGGCCGGGGGCGGGGCTTACCGCGATGGGGCGGGGCTTACCGGCTTAATCGTGGTACAGATGGAAACATGCAGTGCATTGCATAGCGTCGGTGCCGGGGGCGGGGCTTACCGGCTTAAGCCGGGTACAGTCGGCAACATACAGTGCATTGCGTAGCGTCGGTGCCGGGGGCGGGGCTTACCGCGATGGGGGCGGGGCTTACAGGCTGAAGCCCGGTACAGTCGGCAACTTGCAGTGCATTGCGTAGCGTCGGTGCCGGGGGCGGGGCTTACCGCGATGGGGCGGGGCTTACCGGCTTAATCCCGGTACAGATGGAAACATGCAGTGCATTGCATAGCGTCGGTGCCGGGGGCGGGGCTTACCGCGATGGGGCGGGGCTTACCGGCTTAAGCCCGGTACAGATGGAAACATGCAGTGCATTGCATAGCGTCGGTGCCGGGGGCGGGGCTTACCGCGATGGGGGCGGGGCTTACCGGCTTAAGCCGGGTACAGTCGGCAACATACAGTGCATTGCGTAGCGTCGGTGCCGGGGGCGGGGCTGACCGCGATGGGTTGGGTTGGACCGCGATGGGGGCCTGGGTTCAACTCCCACTAAGGGCAAAAACCAAATTGCATTGCAGTGAATTACATAGCATTGGGTCGGCGCAGGGGGCGTGGCTTACCGGCTTAAGCCTGGTATGATTGGCCACGTGCATTGGCTGGGGGCGGGGCCTACCAGCTTAAGCCTGGTATGATTGGCCACGTGCATTGGCTGGGGGCGGGGCCTACCGGCTTAAGCCTGGTACAGTTGACAACATGAAATGCTTACTGCCACCTCTTCAGCAGACGCAACACTTCGTTACCTTTTGCGCTGGCGCCGCTGTTACTTCTCATGGCATAGCACCGCCATTTGTTTTATTGAACATGCCCCCCGCGATGGGGGCGTGGCTTACCGGCTTAAGCCCGGTACAGTCGGCAACTTGCAGTGCATTGCGTAGCGTCGGTGCCGGGGGCGGGGCTTACCGCGATGGGGGCGGGGCTTACCGGCTGAAGCCCGGTACAGTCGGCAACTTGCAGTGCATTGCGTAGCGTCGGTGCCGGGGGCGGGGCTTACCGCGATGGGGCGGGGCTTACCGGCTTAATCCCGGTACAGATGGAAACATGCAGTGCATTGCGTAGCGTCGGTGCCGGGGGCGGGGCTTACCGCGATGGGGCGGGGCTTACCGGCTTAATCCCGGTACAGATGGAAACATGCAGTGCATTGCATAGCGTCGGTGCCGGGGGCGGGGCTTACCGCGATGGGGCGGGGCTTACCGCGTCATGCCAGGTACAGTGTGCAACTATGGCAACATGCAATGCTTACTGTCACCTTTTCAGCAGACGCAACCCATCACTTCCTTTGGCGCTGAAGCGGCTGCTACTTCTCATGACATAGCACCGCCACTTGTTTTTTAAACATGCCCCCATTTAAATTGCACTGGAGTAGAGGCAGCACGGTGGTTCAGTGGTTAGCACAGTAGCCTTGCAGCGCTGGGGGCCTGGGTTCAACTCCCACTAAGGGCAAAAACCAAATTGCATTGCAGTGAATTACATAGCATTGGGTCGGCGCAGGGGGCGTGGCTTACCGGCTTAAGCCTGGTCTGATTGGCCACGTGCATTGGCTGGGGGCGGGGCCTACCGGCTTAAGCCTGGTATGATTGGCCACGTGCATTGGCTGGGGGCGGGGCCTACCGGCTTAAGCCTGGTACAGTTGACAACATGAAATGCTTACTGCCACCTCTTCAGCAGACGCAACACTTCGTTACCTTTTGCGCTGGCGCCGCTGTTACTTCTCATGGCATAGCACCGCCATTTGTTTTATTGAACATGCCCCCCCGCGATGGGGGCGTGGCTTACCGGCTTAAGCCCGGTACAGTCGGCAACTTGCAGTGCATTGCATAGCGTCGGTGCCGGGGGCGGGGCTTACCGCGATGGGGGCGGGGCTTACAGGCTGAAGCCCGGTACAGTCGGCAACTTGCAGTGCATTGCGTAGCGTCGGTGCCGGGGGCGGGGCTTACCGCGATGGGGCGGGGCTTACCGGCTTAATCCCGGTACAGATGGAAACATGCAGTGCATTGCATAGCGTCGGTGCCGGGGGCGGGGCTTACCGCGATGGGGGCGGGGCTTACCGGCTTAAGCCGGGTACAGTCGGCAACATACAGTGCATTGCGTAGCGTCGGTGCCGGGGGCGGGGCTTACCGCGATGGGGGCGGGGCTTACAGGCTGAAGCCCGGTACAGTCGGCAACTTGCAGTGCATTGCGTAGCGTCGGTGCCGGGGGCGGGGCTTACCGCGATGGGGGCGGGGCTTACAGGCTGAAGCCCGGTACAGTCGGCAACTTGCAGTGCATTGCGTAGCGTCGGTGCCGGGGGCGGGGCTTACCGCGATGGGGGCGGGGCTTACCGGCTGAAGCCCGGTACAGTCGGCAACTTGCAGTGCATTGCGTAGCGTCGGTGCCGGGGGCGGGGCTTACCGCGATGGGGCGGGGCTTACCGGCTTAATCCCGGTACAGATGGAAACATGCAGTGCATTGCATAGCGTCGGTGCCGGGGGCGGGGCTTACCGCGATGGGGGCGGGGCTTACCGGCTGAAGCCCGGTACAGTCGGCAACTTGCAGTGCATTGCGTAGCGTCGGTGCCGGGGGCGGGGCTTACCGCGATGGGGCGGGGCTTACCGGCTTAATCCCGGTACAGATGGAAACATGCAGTGCATTGCATAGCGTCGGTGCCGGGGGCGGGGCGTACCGCGATGGGGGCGGGGCTTACCGGCTGAAGCCCGGTACAGTCGGCAACTTGCAGTGCATTGCGTAGCGTCGGTGCCGGGGGCGGGGCTTACCGCGATGGGGCGGGGCTTACCGGCTTAATCCCGGTACAGATGGAAACATGCAGTGCATTGCATAGCGCCGGGGGCGGGGCTTACCGCGATGGGGCGGGGCTTACCGGCTTAATCCCGGTACAGATGGAAACATGCAGTGCATTGCATAGCGTCGGTGCCGGGGGCGGGGCTTACCGGCTTAAGCCGGGTACAGTCGGCAACATACAGTGCATTGCGTAGCGTCGGTGCCGGGGGCGGGGCTTACCGCGATGGGGGCGGGGCTTACAGGCTGAAGCCCGGTACAGTCGGCAACTTGCAGTGCATTGCGTAGCGTCGGTGCCGGGGGCGGGGCTTACCGCGATGGGGCGGGGCTTACCGGCTTAATCCCGGTACAGATGGAAACATGCAGTGCATTGCATAGCGTCGGTGCCGGGGGCGGGGCTTACCGCGATGGGGCGGGGCTTACCGGCTTAAGCCCGGTACAGATGGAAACATGCAGTGCATTGCATAGCGTCGGTGCCGGGGGCGGGGCTTACCGCGATGGGGGCGGGGCTTACCGGCTTAAGCCGGGTACAGTCGGCAACATACAGTGCATTGCGTAGCGTCGGTGCCGGGGGCGGGGCTGACCGCGATGGGTTGGGTTGGACCGCGATGGGGGCCTGGGTTCAACTCCCACTAAGGGCAAAAACCAAATTGCATTGCAGTGAATTACATAGCATTGGGTCGGCGCAGGGGGCGTGGCTTACCGGCTTAAGCCTGGTATGATTGGCCACGTGCATTGGCTGGGGGCGGGGCCTACCAGCTTAAGCCTGGTATGATTGGCCACGTGCATTGGCTGGGGGCGGGGCCTACCGGCTTAAGCCTGGTACAGTTGACAACATGAAATGCTTACTGCCACCTCTTCAGCAGACGCAACACTTCGTTACCTTTTGCGCTGGCGCCGCTGTTACTTCTCATGGCATAGCACCGCCATTTGTTTTATTGAACATGCCCCCCGCGATGGGGGCGTGGCTTACCGGCTTAAGCCCGGTACAGTCGGCAACTTGCAGTGCATTGCGTAGCGTCGGTGCCGGGGGCGGGGCTTACCGCGATGGGGGCGGGGCTTACCGGCTGAAGCCCGGTACAGTCGGCAACTTGCAGTGCATTGCGTAGCGTCGGTGCCGGGGGCGGGGCTTACCGCGATGGGGCGGGGCTTACCGGCTTAATCCCGGTACAGATGGAAACATGCAGTGCATTGCGTAGCGTCGGTGCCGGGGGCGGGGCTTACCGCGATGGGGCGGGGCTTACCGGCTTAATCCCGGTACAGATGGAAACATGCAGTGCATTGCATAGCGTCGGTGCCGGGGGCGGGGCTTACCGCGATGGGGCGGGGCTTACCGCGTCATGCCAGGTACAGTGTGCAACTATGGCAACATGCAATGCTTACTGTCACCTTTTCAGCAGACGCAACCCATCACTTCCTTTGGCGCTGAAGCGGCTGCTACTTCTCATGACATAGCACCGCCACTTGTTTTTTAAACATGCCCCCATTTAAATTGCACTGGAGTAGAGGCAGCACGGTGGTTCATTGGTTAGCACAGTAGCCTTGCAGCGCTGGGGGCCTGGGTTCAACTCCCACTAAGGGCAAAAACCAAATTGCATTGCAGTGAATTACATAGCATTGGGTCGGCGCAGGGGGCGTGGCTTACCGGCTTAAGCCTGGTATGATTGGCCACGTGCATTGGCTGGGGGCGGGGCCTACCGGCTTAAGCCTGGTATGATTGGCCACGTGCATTGGCTGGGGGCGGGGCCTACCGGCTTAAGCCTGGTACAGTTGACAACATGAAATGCTTACTGCCACCTCTTCAGCAGACGCAACACTTCGTTACCTTTTGCGCTGGCGCCGCTGTTACTTCTCATGGCATAGCACCGCCATTTGTTTTATTGAACATGCCCCCCGCGATGGGGGCGTGGCTTACCGGCTTAAGCCCGGTACAGTCGGCAACTTGCAGTGCATTGCATAGCGTCGGTGCCGGGGGCGGGGCTTACCGCGATGGGGGCGGGGCTTACAGGCTGAAGCCCGGTACAGTCGGCAACTTGCAGTGCATTGCGTAGCGTCGGTGCCGGGGGCGGGGCTTACCGCGATGGGGCGGGGCTTACCGGCTTAATCCCGGTACAGATGGAAACATGCAGTGCATTGCATAGCGTCGGTGCCGGGGGCGGGGCTTACCGCGATGGGGGCGGGGCTTACCGGCTTAAGCCGGGTACAGTCGGCAACATACAGTGCATTGCGTAGCGTCGGTGCCGGGGGCGGGGCTTACCGCGATGGGGGCGGGGCTTACAGGCTGAAGCCCGGTACAGTCGGCAACTTGCAGTGCATTGCGTAGCGTCGGTGCCGGGGGCGGGGCTTACCGCGATGGGGGCGGGGCTTACAGGCTGAAGCCCGGTACAGTCGGCAACTTGCAGTGCATTGCGTAGCGTCGGTGCCGGGGGCGGGGCTTACCGCGATGGGGGCGGGGCTTACCGGCTGAAGCCCGGTACAGTCGGCAACTTGCAGTGCATTGCGTAGCGTCGGTGCCGGGGGCGGGGCTTACCGCGATGGGGCGGGGCTTACCGGCTTAATCCCGGTACAGATGGAAACATGCAGTGCATTGCATAGCGTCGGTGCCGGGGGCGGGGCTTACCGCGATGGGGGCGGGGCTTACCGGCTGAAGCCCGGTACAGTCGGCAACTTGCAGTGCATTGCGTAGCGTCGGTGCCGGGGGCGGGGCTTACCGCGATGGGGCGGGGCTTACCGGCTTAATCCCGGTACAGATGGAAACATGCAGTGCATTGCATAGCGTCGGTGCCGGGGGCGGGGCTTACCGCGATGGGGGCGGGGCTTACCGGCTGAAGCCCGGTACAGTCGGCAACTTGCAGTGCATTGCGTAGCGTCGGTGCCGGGGGCGGGGCTTACCGCGATGGGGCGGGGCTTACCGGCTTAATCCCGGTACAGATGGAAACATGCAGTGCATTGCATAGCGTCGGGGCCGGGGGCGGGGCTTACCGCGATGGGGCGGGGCTTACCGGCTTAATCTTGGTACAGATGGAAACATGCAGTGCATTGCATAGCGTCGGTGCCGGGGGCGGGGCTTACCGGCTTAAGCCGGGTACAGTCGGCAACATACAGTGCATTGCGTAGCGTCGGTGCCGGGGGCGGGGCTTACCGCGATGGGGGCGGGGCTTACAGGCTGAAGCCCGGTACAGTCGGCAACTTGCAGTGCATTGCGTAGCGTCGGTGCCGGGGGCGGGGCTTACCGCGATGGGGCGGGGCTTACCGGCTTAATCCCGGTACAGATGGAAACATGCAGTGCATTGCATAGCGTCGGTGCCGGGGGCGGGGCTTACCGCGATGGGGCGGGGCTTACCGGCTTAAGCCCGGTACAGATGGAAACATGCAGTGCATTGCATAGCGTCGGTGCCGGGGGCGGGGCTTACCGCGATGGGGGCGGGGCTTACCGGCTTAAGCCGGGTACAGTCGGCAACATACAGTGCATTGCGTAGCGTCGGTGCCGGGGGCGGGGCTGACCGCGATGGGTTGGGTTGGACCGCGATGGGGGCCTGGGTTCAACTCCCACTAAGGGCAAAAACCAAATTGCATTGCAGTGAATTACATAGCATTGGGTCGGCGCAGGGGGCGTGGCTTACCGGCTTAAGCCTGGTATGATTGGCCACGTGCATTGGCTGGGGGCGGGGCCTACCAGCTTAAGCCTGGTATGATTGGCCACGTGCATTGGCTGGGGGCGGGGCCTACCGGCTTAAGCCTGGTACAGTTGACAACATGAAATGCTTACTGCCACCTCTTCAGCAGACGCAACACTTCGTTACCTTTTGCGCTGGCGCCGCTGTTACTTCTCATGGCATAGCACCGCCATTTGTTTTATTGAACATGCCCCCCGCGATGGGGGCGTGGCTTACCGGCTTAAGCCCGGTACAGTCGGCAACTTGCAGTGCATTGCGTAGCGTCGGTGCCGGGGGCGGGGCTTACCGCGATGGGGGCGGGGCTTACCGGCTGAAGCCCGGTACAGTCGGCAACTTGCAGTGCATTGCGTAGCGTCGGTGCCGGGGGCGGGGCTTACCGCGATGGGGCGGGGCTTACCGGCTTAATCCCGGTACAGATGGAAACATGCAGTGCATTGCGTAGCGTCGGTGCCGGGGGCGGGGCTTACCGCGATGGGGCGGGGCTTACCGGCTTAATCCCGGTACAGATGGAAACATGCAGTGCATTGCATAGCGTCGGTGCCGGGGGCGGGGCTTACCGCGATGGGGCGGGGCTTACCGCGTCATGCCAGGTACAGTGTGCAACTATGGCAACATGCAATGCTTACTGTCACCTTTTCAGCAGACGCAACCCATCACTTCCTTTGGCGCTGAAGCGGCTGCTACTTCTCATGACATAGCACCGCCACTTGTTTTTTAAACATGCCCCCATTTAAATTGCACTGGAGTAGAGGCAGCACGGTGGTTCAGTGGTTAGCACAGTAGCCTTGCAGCGCTGGGGGCCTGGGTTCAACTCCCACTAAGGGCAAAAACCAAATTGCATTGCAGTGAATTACATAGCATTGGGTCGGCGCAGGGGGCGTGGCTTACCGGCTTAAGCCTGGTATGATTGGCCACGTGCATTGGCTGGGGGCGGGGCCTACCGGCTTAAGCCTGGTATGATTGGCCACGTGCATTGGCTGGGGGCGGGGCCTACCGGCTTAAGCCTGGTACAGTTGACAACATGAAATGCTTACTGCCACCTCTTCAGCAGACGCAACACTTCGTTACCTTTTGCGCTGGCGCCGCTGTTACTTCTCATGGCATAGCACCGCCATTTGTTTTATTGAACATGCCCCCCCGCGATGGGGGCGTGGCTTACCGGCTTAAGCCCGGTACAGTCGGCAACTTGCAGTGCATTGCATAGCGTCGGTGCCGGGGGCGGGGCTTACCGCGATGGGGGCGGGGCTTACAGGCTGAAGCCCGGTACAGTCGGCAACTTGCAGTGCATTGCGTAGCGTCGGTGCCGGGGGCGGGGCTTACCGCGATGGGGCGGGGCTTACCGGCTTAATCCCGGTACAGAGGGAAACCTGCAGTGCATTGCTTAGCGTCGGTGCCGGGGGCGGGGCTTACCGCGATGGGGGCGGGGCTTACCGGCTTAAGCCGGGTACAGTCGGCAACATACAGTGCATTGCGTAGCGTCGGTGCCGGGGGCGGGGCTTACCGCGATGGGGGCGGGGCTTACAGGCTGAAGCCCGGTACAGTCGGCAACTTGCAGTGCATTGCGTAGCGTCGGTGCCGGGGGCGGGGCTTACCGCGATGGGGGCGGGGCTTACAGGCTGAAGCCCGGTACAGTCGGCAACTTGCAGTGCATTGCGTAGCGTCGGTGCCGGGGGCGGGGCTTACCGCGATGGGGGCGGGGCTTACCGGCTGAAGCCCGGTACAGTCGGCAACTTGCAGTGCATTGCGTAGCGTCGGTGCCGGGGGCGGGGCTTACCGCGATGGGGCGGGGCTTACCGGCTTAATCCCGGTACAGATGGAAACATGCAGTGCATTGCATAGCGTCGGTGCCGGGGGCGGGGCTTACCGCGATGGGGGCGGGGCTTACCGGCTGAAGCCCGGTACAGTCGGCAACTTGCAGTGCATTGCGTAGCGTCGGTGCCGGGGGCGGGGCTTACCGCGATGGGGCGGGGCTTACCGGCTTAATCCCGGTACAGATGGAAACATGCAGTGCATTGCATAGCGTCGGTGCCGGGGGCGGGGCTTACCGCGATGGGGGCGGGGCTTACCGGCTGAAGCCCGGTACAGTCGGCAACTTGCAGTGCATTGCGTAGCGTCGGTGCCGGGGGCGGGGCTTACCGCGATGGGGCGGGGCTTACCGGCTTAATCCCGGTACAGATGGAAACATGCAGTGCATTGCATAGCGCCGGGGGCGGGGCTTACCGCGATGGGGCGGGGCTTACCGGCTTAATCTTGGTACAGATGGAAACATGCAGTGCATTGCATAGCGTCGGTGCCGGGGCGGGGCTTACCGGCTTAAGCCGGGTACAGTCGGCAACATACAGTGCATTGCGTAGCGTCGGTGCCGGGGGCGGGGCTTACCGCGATGGGGGCGGGGCTTACAGGCTGAAGCCCGGTACAGTCGGCAACTTGCAGTGCATTGCGTAGCGTCGGTGCCGGGGGCGGGGCTTACCGCGATGGGGCGGGGCTTACCGGCTTAATCCCGGTACAGATGGAAACATGCAGTGCATTGCATAGCGTCGGTGCCGGGGGCGGGGCTTACCGCGATGGGGCGGGGCTTACCGGCTTAAGCCCGGTACAGATGGAAACATGCAGTGCATTGCATAGCGTCGGTGCCGGGGGCGGGGCTTACCGCGATGGGGGCGGGGCTTACCGGCTTAAGCCGGGTACAGTCGGCAACATACAGTGCATTGCGTAGCGTCGGTGCCGGGGGCGGGGCTGACCGCGATGGGTTGGGTTGGACCGCGATGGGGGCCTGGGTTCAACTCCCACTAAGGGCAAAAACCAAATTGCATTGCAGTGAATTACATAGCATTGGGTCGGCGCAGGGGGCGTGGCTTACCGGCTTAAGCCTGGTATGATTGGCCACGTGCATTGGCTGGGGGCGGGGCCTACCAGCTTAAGCCTGGTATGATTGGCCACGTGCATTGGCTGGGGGCGGGGCCTACCGGCTTAAGCCTGGTACAGTTGACAACATGAAATGCTTTCTGCCACCTCTTCAGCAGACGCAACACTTCGTTACCTTTTGCGCTGGCGCCGCTGTTACTTCTCATGGCATAGCACCGCCATTTGTTTTATTGAACATGCCCCCCGCGATGGGGGCGTGGCTTACCGGCTTAAGCCCGGTACAGTCGGCAACTTGCAGTGCATTGCGTAGCGTCGGTGCCGGGGGCGGGGCTTACCGCGATGGGGGCGGGGCTTACCGGCTGAAGCCCGGTACAGTCGGCAACTTGCAGTGCATTGCGTAGCGTCGGTGCCGGGGGCGGGGCTTACCGCGATGGGGCGGGGCTTACCGGCTTAATCCCGGTACAGATGGAAACATGCAGTGCATTGCGTAGCGTCGGTGCCGGGGGCGGGGCTTACCGCGATGGGGCGGGGCTTACCGGCTTAATCCCGGTACAGATGGAAACATGCAGTGCATTGCATAGCGTCGGTGCCGGGGGCGGGGCTTACCGCGATGGGGCGGGGCTTACCGCGTCATGCCAGGTACAGTGTGCAACTATGGCAACATGCAATGCTTACTGTCACCTTTTCAGCAGACGCAACCCATCACTTCCTTTGGCGCTGAAGCGGCTGCTACTTCTCATGACATAGCACCGCCACTTGTTTTTTAAACATGCCCCCATTTAAATTGCACTGGAGTAGAGGCAGCACGGTGGTTCATTGGTTAGCACAGTAGCCTTGCAGCGCTGGGGGCCTGGGTTCAACTCCCACTAAGGGCAAAAACCAAATTGCATTGCAGTGAATTACATAGCATTGGGTCGGCGCAGGGGGCGTGGCTTACCGGCTTAAGCCTGGTATGATTGGCCACGTGCATTGGCTGGGGGCGGGGCCTACCGGCTTAAGCCTGGTATGATTGGCCACGTGCATTGGCTGGGGGCGGGGCCTACCGGCTTAAGCCTGGTACAGTTGACAACATGAAATGCTTACTGCCACCTCTTCAGCAGACGCAACACTTCGTTACCTTTTGCGCTGGCGCCGCTGTTACTTCTCATGGCATAGCACCGCCATTTGTTTTATTGAACATGCCCCCCGCGATGGGGGCGTGGCTTACCGGCTTAAGCCCGGTACAGTCGGCAACTTGCAGTGCATTGCATAGCGTCGGTGCCGGGGGCGGGGCTTACCGCGATGGGGGCGGGGCTTACAGGCTGAAGCCCGGTACAGTCGGCAACTTGCAGTGCATTGCGTAGCGTCGGTGCCGGGGGCGGGGCTTACCGCGATGGGGCGGGGCTTACCGGCTTAATCCCGGTACAGATGGAAACATGCAGTGCATTGCATAGCGTCGGTGCCGGGGGCGGGGCTTACCGCGATGGGGGCGGGGCTTACCGGCTTAAGCCGGGTACAGTCGGCAACATACAGTGCATTGCGTAGCGTCGGTGCCGGGGGCGGGGCTTACCGCGATGGGGGCGGGGCTTACAGGCTGAAGCCCGGTACAGTCGGCAACTTGCAGTGCATTGCGTAGCGTCGGTGCCGGGGGCGGGGCTTACCGCGATGGGGGCGGGGCTTACAGGCTGAAGCCCGGTACAGTCGGCAACTTGCAGTGCATTGCGTAGCGTCGGTGCCGGGGGCGGGGCTTACCGCGATGGGGGCGGGGCTTACCGGCTGAAGCCCGGTACAGTCGGCAACTTGCAGTGCATTGCGTAGCGTCGGTGCCGGGGGCGGGGCTTACCGCGATGGGGCGGGGCTTACCGGCTTAATCCCGGTACAGATGGAAACATGCAGTGCCTTGCGTAGCGTCGGTGCCGGGGGCGGGGCTTACCGCGATGGGGGCGGGGCTTACCGGCTGAAGCCCGGTACAGTCGGCAACTTGCAGTGCATTGCGTAGCGTCGGTGCCGGGGGCGGGGCTTACCGCGATGGGGCGGGGCTTACCGGCTTAATCCCGGTACAGATGGAAACATGCAGTGCATTGCATAGCGTCGGTGCCGGGGGCGGGGCTTACCGCGATGGGGGCGGGGCTTACCGGCTGAAGCCCGGTACAGTCGGCAACTTGCAGTGCATTGCGTAGCGTCGGTGCCGGGGGCGGGGCTTACCGCGATGGGGCGGGGCTTACCGGCTTAATCCCGGTACAGATGGAAACATGCAGTGCATTGCATAGCGTCGGGGCCGGGGGCGGGGCTTACCGCGATGGGGCGGGGCTTACCGGCTTAATCTTGGTACAGATGGAAACATGCAGTGCATTGCATAGCGTCGGTGCCGGGGGCGGGGCTTACCGGCTTAAGCCGGGTACAGTCGGCAACATACAGTGCATTGCGTAGCGTCGGTGCCGGGGGCGGGGCTTACCGCGATGGGGGCGGGGCTTACAGGCTGAAGCCCGGTACAGTCGGCAACTTGCAGTGCATTGCGTAGCGTCGGTGCCGGGGGCGGGGCTTACCGCGATGGGGCGGGGCTTACCGGCTTAATCCCGGTACAGATGGAAACATGCAGTGCATTGCATAGCGTCGGTGCCGGGGGCGGGGCTTACCGCGATGGGGCGGGGCTTACCGGCTTAAGCCCGGTACAGATGGAAACATGCAGTGCATTGCATAGCGTCGGTGCCGGGGGCGGGGCTTACCGCGATGGGGGCGGGGCTTACCGGCTTAAGCCGGGTACAGTCGGCAACATACAGTGCATTGCGTAGCGTCGGTGCCGGGGGCGGGGCTGACCGCGATGGGTTGGGTTGGACCGCGATGGGGGCCTGGGTTCAACTCCCACTAAGGGCAAAAACCAAATTGCATTGCAGTGAATTACATAGCATTGGGTCGGCGCAGGGGGCGTGGCTTACCGGCTTAAGCCTGGTATGATTGGCCACGTGCATTGGCTGGGGGCGGGGCCTACCAGCTTAAGCCTGGTATGATTGGCCACGTGCATTGGCTGGGGGCGGGGCCTACCGGCTTAAGCCTGGTACAGTTGACAACATGAAATGCTTACTGCCACCTCTTCAGCAGACGCAACACTTCGTTACCTTTTGCGCTGGCGCCGCTGTTACTTCTCATGGCATAGCACCGCCATTTGTTTTATTGAACATGCCCCCCGCGATGGGGGCGTGGCTTACCGGCTTAAGCCCGGTACAGTCGGCAACTTGCAGTGCATTGCGTAGCGTCGGTGCCGGGGGCGGGGCTTACCGCGATGGGGGCGGGGCTTACCGGCTGAAGCCCGGTACAGTCGGCAACTTGCAGTGCATTGCGTAGCGTCGGTGCCGGGGGGCGGGGCTTACCGCGATGGGGCGGGGCTTACCGGCTTAATCCCGGTACAGATGGAAACATGCAGTGCATTGCGTAGCGTCGGTGCCGGGGGCGGGGCTTACCGCGATGGGGCGGGGCTTACCGGCTTAATCCCGGTACAGATGGAAACATGCAGTGCATTGCATAGCGTCGGTGCCGGGGGCGGGGCTTACCGCGATGGGGCGGGGCTTACCGCGTCATGCCAGGTACAGTGTGCAACTATGGCAACATGCAATGCTTACTGTCACCTTTTCAGCAGACGCAACCCATCACTTCCTTTGGCGCTGAAGCGGCTGCTACTTCTCATGACATAGCACCGCCACTTGTTTTTTAAACATGCCCCCATTTAAATTGCACTGGAGTAGAGGCAGCACGGTGGTTCATTGGTTAGCACAGTAGCCTTGCAGCGCTGGGGGCCTGGGTTCAACTCCCACTAAGGGCAAAAACCAAATTGCATTGCAGTGAATTACATAGCATTGGGTCGGCGCAGGGGGCGTGGCTTACCGGCTTAAGCCTGGTATGATTGGCCACGTGCATTGGCTGGGGGCGGGGCCTACCGGCTTAAGCCTGGTATGATTGGCCACGTGCATTGGCTGGGGGCGGGGCATACCGGCTTAAGCCTGGTACAGTTGACAACATGAAATGCTTACTGCCACCTCTTCAGCAGACGCAACACTTCGTTACCTTTTGCGCTGGCGCCGCTGTTACTTCTCATGGCATAGCACCGCCATTTGTTTTATTGAACATGCCCCCCGCGATGGGGGCGTGGCTTACCGGCTTAAGCCCGGTACAGTCGGCAACTTGCAGTGCATTGCATAGCGTCGGTGCCGGGGGCGGGGCTTACCGCGATGGGGGCGGGGCTTACAGGCTGAAGCCCGGTACAGTCGGCAACTTGCAGTGCATTGCGTAGCGTCGGTGCCGGGGGCGGGGCTTACCGCGATGGGGCGGGGCTTACCGGCTTAATCCCGGTACAGATGGAAACATGCAGTGCATTGCATAGCGTCGGTGCCGGGGGCGGGGCTTACCGCGATGGGGGCGGGGCTTACCGGCTTAAGCCGGGTACAGTCGGCAACATACAGTGCATTGCGTAGCGTCGGTGCCGGGGGCGGGGCTTACCGCGATGGGGGCGGGGCTTACAGGCTGAAGCCCGGTACAGTCGGCAACTTGCAGTGCATTGCGTAGCGTCGGTGCCGGGGGCGGGGCTTACCGCGATGGGGGCGGGGCTTACAGGCTGAAGCCCGGTACAGTCGGCAACTTGCAGTGCATTGCGTAGCGTCGGTGCCGGGGGCGGGGCTTACCGCGATGGGGGCGGGGCTTACCGGCTGAAGCCCGGTACAGTCGGCTACTTGCAGTGCATTGCGTAGCGTCGGTGCCGGGGGCGGGGCTTACCGCGATGGGGCGGGGCTTACCGGCTTAATCCCGGTACAGATGGAAACATGCAGTGCATTGCGTAGCGTCGGTGCCGGGGGCGGGGCTTACCGCGATGGGGGCGGGGCTTACCGGCTGAAGCCCGGTACAGTCGGCAACTTGCAGTGCATTGCGTAGCGTCGGTGCCGGGGGCGGGGCTTACCGCGATGGGGCGGGGCTTACCGGCTTAATCCCGGTACAGATGGAAACATGCAGTGCATTGCATAGCGTCGGTGCCGGGGGCGGGGCTTACCGCGATGGGGGCGGGGCTTACCGGCTGAAGCCCGGTACAGTCGGCAACTTGCAGTGCATTGCGTAGCGTCGGTGCCGGGGGCGGGGCTTACCGCGATGGGGCGGGGCTTACCGGCTTAATCCCGGTACAGATGGAAACATGCAGTGCATTGCATAGCGTCGGGGCCGGGGGCGGGGCTTACCGCGATGGGGCGGGGCTTACCGGCTTAATCTTGGTACAGATGGAAACATGCAGTGCATTGCATAGCGTCGGTGCCGGGGGCGGGGCTTACCGGCTTAAGCCGGGTACAGTCGGCAACATACAGTGCATTGCGTAGCGTCGGTGCCGGGGGCGGGGCTTACCGCGATGGGGGCGGGGCTTACAGGCTGAAGCCCGGTACAGTCGGCAACTTGCAGTGCATTGCGTAGCGTCGGTGCCGGGGGCGGGGCTTACCGCGATGGGGCGGGGCTTACCGGCTTAATCCCGGTACAGATGGAAACATGAAGTGCATTGCATAGCGTCGGTGCCGGGGGCGGGGCTTACCGCGATGGGGCGGGGCTTACCGGCTTAAGCCCGGTACAGATGGAAACATGCAGTGCATTGCATAGCGTCGGTGCCGGGGGCGGGGCTTACCGCGATGGGGGCGGGGCTTACCGGCTTAAGCCGGGTACAGTCGGCAACATACAGTGCATTGCGTAGCGTCGGTGCCGGGGGCGGGGCTGACCGCGATGGGTTGGGTTGGACCGCGATGGGGGCCTGGGTTCAACTCCCACTAAGGGCAAAAACCAAATTGCATTGCAGTGAATTACATAGCATTGGGTCGGCGCAGGGGGCGTGGCTTACCGGCTTAAGCCTGGTATGATTGGCCACGTGCATTGGCTGGGGGCGGGGCCTACCAGCTTAAGCCTGGTATGATTGGCCACGTGCATTGGCTGGGGCGGGGCCTACCGGCTTAAGCCTGGTACAGTTGACAACATGAAATGCTTACTGCCACCTCTTCAGCAGACGCAACACTTCGTTACCTTTTGCGCTGGCGCCGCTGTTACTTCTCATGGCATAGCACCGCCATTTGTTTTATTGAACATGCCCCCCGCGATGGGGGCGTGGCTTACCGGCTTAAGCCCGGTACAGTCGGCAACTTGCAGTGCATTGCGTAGCGTCGGTGCCGGGGGCGGGGCTTACCGCGATGGGGGCGGGGCTTACCGGCTGAAGCCCGGTACAGTCGGCAACTTGCAGTGCATTGCGTAGCGTCGGTGCCGGGGGCGGGGCTTACCGCGATGGGGCGGGGCTTACCGGCTTAATCCCGGTACAGATGGAAACATGCAGTGCATTGCGTAGCGTCGGTGCCGGGGGCGGGGCTTACCGCGATGGGGCGGGGCTTACCGGCTTAATCCCGGTACAGATGGAAACATGCAGTGCATTGCATAGCGTCGGTGCCGGGGGCGGGGCTTACCGCGATGGGGCGGGGCTTACCGCGTCATGCCAGGTACAGTGTGCAACTATGGCAACATGCAATGCTTACTGTCACCTTTTCAGCAGACGCAACCCATCACTTCCTTTGGCGCTGAAGCGGCTGCTACTTCTCATGACATAGCACCGCCACTTGTTTTTTAAACATGCCCCCATTTAAATTGCACTGGAGTAGAGGCAGCACGGTGGTTCAGTGGTTAGCACAGTAGCCTTGCAGCGCTGGGGGCCTGGGTTCAACTCCCACTAAGGGCAAAAACCAAATTGCATTGCAGTGAATTACATAGCATTGGGTCGGCGCAGGGGGCGTGGCTTACCGGCTTAAGCCTGGTATGATTGGCCACGTGCATTGGCTGGGGGCGGGGCCTACCGGCTTAAGCCTGGTATGATTGGCCACGTGCATTGGCTGGGGGCGGGGCGTACCGGCTTAAGCCTGGTACAGTTGACAACATGAAATGCTTACTGCCACCTCTTCAGCAGACGCAACACTTCGTTACCTTTTGCGCTGGCGCCGCTGTTACTTCTCATGGCATAGCACCGCCATTTGTTTTATTGAACATGCCCCCCGCGATGGGGGCGTGGCTTACCGGCTTAAGCCCGGTACAGTCGGCAACTTGCAGTGCATTGCATAGCGTCGGTGCCGGGGGCGGGGCTTACCGCGATGGGGGCGGGGCTTACAGGCTGAAGCCCGGTACAGTCGGCAACTTGCAGTGCATTGCGTAGCGTCGGTGCCGGGGGCGGGGCTTACCGCGATGGGGCGGGGCTTACCGGCTTAATCCCGGTACAGATGGAAACATGCAGTGCATTGCATAGCGTCGGTGCCGGGGGCGGGGCTTACCGCGATGGGGGCGGGGCTTACCGGCTTAAGCCGGGTACAGTCGGCAACATACAGTGCATTGCGTAGCGTCGGTGCCGGGGGCGGGGCTTACCGCGATGGGGGCGGGGCTTACAGGCTGAAGCCCGGTACAGTCGGCAACTTGCAGTGCATTGCGTAGCGTCGGTGCCGGGGGCGGGGCTTACCGCGATGGGGGCGGGGCTTACAGGCTGAAGCCCGGTACAGTCGGCAACTTGCAGTGCATTGCGTAGCGTCGGTGCCGGGGGCGGGGCTTACCGCGATGGGGGCGGGGCTTACCGGCTGAAGCCCGGTACAGTCGGCAACTTGCAGTGCATTGCGTAGCGTCGGTGCCGGGGGCGGGGCTTACCGCGATGGGGGGGGGCTTACCGGCTTAATCCCGGTACAGATGGAAACATGCAGTGCATTGCATAGCGTCGGTGCCGGGGGCGGGGCTTACCGCGATGGGGGCGGGGCTTACCGGCTGAAGCCCGGTACAGTCGGCAACTTGCAGTGCATTGCGTAGCGTCGGTGCCGGGGGCGGGGCTTACCGCGATGGGGCGGGGCTTACCGGCTTAATCCCGGTACAGATGGAAACATGCAGTGCATTGCATAGCGTCGGTGCCGGGGGCGGGGCTTACCGCGATGGGGGCGGGGCTTACCGGCTGAAGCCCGGTACAGTCGGCAACTTGCAGTGCATTGCGTAGCGTCGGTGCCGGGGGCGGGGCTTACCGCGATGGGGCGGGGCTTACCGGCTTAATCCCGGTACAGATGGAAACATGCAGTGCATTGCATAGCGCCGGTGGCGGGGCTTACCGCGATGGGGCGGGGCTTACCGGCTTAATCTTGGTACAGATGGAAACATGCAGTGCATTGCATAGCGTCGGTGCCGGGGGCGGGGCTTACCGGCTTAAGCCGGGTACAGTCGGCAACATACAGTGCATTGCGTAGCGTCGGTGCCGGGGGCGGGGCTTACCGCGATGGGGGCGGGGCTTACAGGCTGAAGCCCGGTACAGTCGGCAACTTGCAGTGCATTGCGTAGCGTCGGTGCCGGGGGCGGGGCTTACCGCGATGGGGCGGGGCTTACCGGCTTAATCCCGGTACAGATGGAAACATGCAGTGCATTGCATAGCGTCGGTGCCGGGGGCGGGGCTTACCGCGATGGGGCGGGGCTTACCGGCTTAAGCCCGGTACAGATGGAAACATGCAGTGCATTGCATAGCGTCGGTGCCGGGGGCGGGGCTTACCGCGATGGGGGCGGGGCTTACCGGCTTAAGCCGGGTACAGTCGGCAACATACAGTGCATTGCGTAGCGTCGGTGCCGGGGGCGGGGCTGACCGCGATGGGTTGGGTTGGACCGCGATGGGGGCCTGGGTTCAACTCCCACTAAGGGCAAAAACCAAATTGCATTGCAGTGAATTACATAGCATTGGGTCGGCGCAGGGGGCGTGGCTTACCGGCTTAAGCCTGGTATGATTGGCCACGTGCATTGGCTGGGGGCGGGGCCTACCAGCTTAAGCCTGGTATGATTGGCCACGTGCATTGGCTGGGGGCGGGGCCTACCGGCTTAAGCCTGGTACAGTTGACAACATGAAATGCTTACTGCCACCTCTTCAGCAGACGCAACACTTCGTTACCTTTTGCGCTGGCGCCGCTGTTACTTCTCATGGCATAGCACCGCCATTTGTTTTATTGAACATGCCCCCCGCGATGGGGGCGTGGCTTACCGGCTTAAGCCCGGTACAGTCGGCAACTTGCAGTGCATTGCGTAGCGTCGGTGCCGGGGGCGGGGCTTACCGCGATGGGGGCGGGGCTTACCGGCTGAAGCCCGGTACAGTCGGCAACTTGCAGTGCATTGCGTAGCGTCGGTGCCGGGGGCGGGGCTTACCGCGATGGGGCGGGGCTTACCGGCTTAATCCCGGTACAGATGGAAACATGCAGTGCATTGCGTAGCGTCGGTGCCGGGGGCGGGGCTTACCGCGATGGGGCGGGGCTTACCGGCTTAATCCCGGTACAGATGGAAACATGCAGTGCATTGCATAGCGTCGGTGCCGGGGGCGGGGCTTACCGCGATGGGGCGGGGCTTACCGCGTCATGCCAGGTACAGTGTGCAACTATGGCAACATGCAATGCTTACTGTCACCTTTTCAGCAGACGCAACCCATCACTTCCTTTGGCGCTGAAGCGGCTGCTACTTCTCATGACATAGCACCGCCACTTGTTTTTTAAACATGCCCCCATTTAAATTGCACTGGAGTAGAGGCAGCACGGTGGTTCATTGGTTAGCACAGTAGCCTTGCAGCGCTGGGGGCCTGGGTTCAACTCCCACTAAGGGCAAAAACCAAATTGCATTGCAGTGAATTACATAGCATTGGGTCGGCGCAGGGGGCGTGGCTTACCGGCTTAAGCCTGGTATGATTGGCCACGTGCATTGGCTGGGGGCGGGGCCTACCGGCTTAAGCCTGGTATGATTGGCCACGTGCATTGGCTGGGGGCGGGGCCTACCGGCTTAAGCCTGGTACAGTTGACAACATGAAATGCTTACTGCCACCTCTTCAGCAGACGCAACACTTCGTTACCTTTTGCGCTGGCGCCGCTGTTACTTCTCATGGCATAGCACCGCCATTTGTTTTATTGAACATGCCCCCCGCGATGGGGGCGTGGCTTACCGGCTTAAGCCCGGTACAGTCGGCAACTTGCAGTGCATTGCATAGCGTCGGTGCCGGGGGCGGGGCTTACCGCGATGGGGGCGGGGCTTACAGGCTGAAGCCCGGTACAGTCGGCAACTTGCAGTGCATTGCGTAGCGTCGGTGCCGGGGGCGGGGCTTACCGCGATGGGGCGGGGCTTACCGGCTTAATCCCGGTACAGATGGAAACATGCAGTGCATTGCATAGCGTCGGTGCCGGGGGCGGGGCTTACCGCGATGGGGGCGGGGCTTACCGGCTTAAGCCGGGTACAGTCGGCAACATCCAGTGCATTGCGTAGCGTCGGTGCCGGGGGCGGGGCTTACCGCGATGGGGGCGGGGCTTACCGGCTGAAGCCCGGTACAGTCGGCAACTTGCAGTGCATTGCGTAGCGTCGGTGCCGGGGGCGGGGCTTACCGCGATGGGGGCGGGGCTTACCGGCTGAAGCCCGGTACAGTCGGCAACTTGCAGTGCATTGCGTAGCGTCGGTGCCGGGGGCGGGGCTTACCGCGATGGGGCGGGGCTTACCGGCTTAATCCCGGTACAGATGGAAACATGCAGTGCATTGCGTAGCGTCGGTGCCGGGGGCGGGGCTTACCGCGATGGGGGCGGGGCTTACCGGCTGAAGCCCGGTACAGTCGGCAACTTGCAGTGCATTGCGTAGCGTCGGTGCCGGGGGCGGGGCTTACCGCGATGGGGCGGGGCTTACCGGCTTAATCCCGGTACAGATGGAAACATGCAGTGCATTGCATAGCGTCGGTGCCGGGGGCGGGGCTTACCGCGATGGGGGCGGGGCTTACCGGCTGAAGCCCGGTACAGTCGGCAACTTGCAGTGCATTGCGTAGCGTCGGTGCCGGGGGCGGGGCTTACCGCGATGGGGCGGGGCTTACCGGCTTAATCCCGGTACAGATGGAAACATGCAGTGCATTGCATAGCGTCGGTGCCGGGGGCGGGGCTTACCGCGATGGGGCGGGGCTTACCGGCTTAATCTTGGTACAGATGGAAACATGCAGTGCATTGCATAGCGTCGGTGCCGGGGGCGGGGCTTACCGGCTTAAGCCGGGTACAGTCGGCAACATACAGTGCATTGCGTAGCGTCGGTGCCGGGGGCGGGGCTTACCGCGATGGGGGCGGGGCTTACAGGCTGAAGCCCGGTACAGTCGGCAACTTGCAGTGCATTGCGTAGCGTCGGTGCCGGGGGCGGGGCTTACCGCGATGGGGCGGGGCTTACCGGCTTAATCCCGGTACAGATGGAAACATGCAGTGCATTGCATAGCGTCGGTGCCGGGGGCGGGGCTTACCGCGATGGGGCGGGGCTTACCGGCTTAAGCCCGGTACAGATGGAAACATGCAGTGCATTGCATAGCGTCGGTGCCGGGGGCGGGGCTTACCGCGATGGGGGCGGGGCTTACCGGCTTAAGCCGGGTACAGTCGGCAACATACAGTGCATTGCGTAGCGTCGGTGCCGGGGGCGGGGCTGACCGCGATGGGTTGGGTTGGACCGCGATGGGGGCCTGGGTTCAACTCCCACTAAGGGCAAAAAACCAAATTGCATTGCAGTGAATTACATAGCATTGGGTCGGCGCAGGGGGCGTGGCTTACCGGCTTAAGCCTGGTATGATTGGCCACGTGCATTGGCTGGGGGCGGGGCCTACCAGCTTAAGCCTGGTATGATTGGCCACGTGCATTGGCTGGGGGCGGGGCCTACCGGCTTAAGCCTGGTACAGTTGACAACATGAAATGCTTACTGCCACCTCTTCAGCAGACGCAACACTTCGTTACCTTTTGCGCTGGCGCCGCTGTTACTTCTCATGGCATAGCACCGCCATTTGTTTTATTGAACATGCCCCCCGCGATGGGGGCGTGGCTTACCGGCTTAAGCCCGGTACAGTCGGCAACTTGCAGTGCATTGCGTAGCGTCGGTGCCGGGGGCGGGGCTTACCGCGATGGGGGCGGGGCTTACCGGCTGAAGCCCGGTACAGTCGGCAACTTGCAGTGCATTGCGTAGCGTCGGTGCCGGGGGCGGGGCTTACCGCGATGGGGCGGGGCTTACCGGCTTAATCCCGGTACAGATGGAAACATGCAGTGCATTGCGTAGCGTCGGTGCCGGGGGCGGGGCTTACCGCGATGGGGCGGGGCTTACCGGCTTAATCCCGGTACAGATGGAAACATGCAGTGCATTGCATAGCGTCGGTGCCGGGGGCGGGGCTTACCGCGATGGGGCGGGGCTTACCGCGTCATGCCAGGTACAGTGTGCAACTATGGCAACATGCAATGCTTACTGTCACCTTTTCAGCAGACGCAACCCATCACTTCCTTTGGCGCTGAAGCGGCTGCTACTTCTCATGACATAGCACCGCCACTTGTTTTTTAAACATGCCCCCATTTAAATTGCACTGGAGTAGAGGCAGCACGGTGGTTCATTGGTTAGCACAGTAGCCTTGCAGCGCTGGGGGCCTGGGTTCAACTCCCACTAAGGGCAAAAACCAAATTGCATTGCAGTGAATTACATAGCATTGGGTCGGCGCAGGGGGCGTGGCTTACCGGCTTAAGCCTGGTATGATTGGCCACGTGCATTGGCTGGGGGCGGGGCCTACCGGCTTAAGCCTGGTATGATTGGCCACGTGCATTGGCTGGGGGCGGGGCCTACCGGCTTAAGCCTGGTACAGTTGACAACATGAAATGCTTACTGCCACCTCTTCAGCAGACGCAACACTTCGTTACCTTTTGCGCTGGCGCCGCTGTTACTTCTCATGGCATAGCACCGCCATTTGTTTTATTGAACATGCCCCCCGCGATGGGGGCGTGGCTTACCGGCTTAAGCCCGGTACAGTCGGCAACTTGCAGTGCATTGCATAGCGTCGGTGCCGGGGGCGGGGCTTACCGCGATGGGGGCGGGGCTTACAGGCTGAAGCCCGGTACAGTCGGCAACTTGCAGTGCATTGCGTAGCGTCGGTGCCGGGGGCGGGGCTTACCGCGATGGGGCGGGGCTTACCGGCTTAATCCCGGTACAGATGGAAACATGCAGTGCATTGCATAGCGTCGGTGCCGGGGGCGGGGCTTACCGCGAGGGGGGCGGGGCTTACCGGCTTAAGCCGGGTACAGTCGGCAACATACAGTGCATTGCGTAGCGTCGGTGCCGGGGGCGGGGCTTACCGCGATGGGGGCGGGGCTTACAGGCTGAAGCCCGGTACAGTCGGCAACTTGCAGTGCATTGCGTAGCGTCGGTGCCGGGGGCGGGGCTTACCGCGATGGGGGCGGGGCTTACAGGCTGAAGCCCGGTACAGTCGGCAACTTGCAGTGCATTGCGTAGCGTCGGTGCCGGGGGCGGGGCTTACCGCGATGGGGGCGGGGCTTACCGGCTGAAGCCCGGTACAGTCGGCAACTTGCAGTGCATTGCGTAGCGTCGGTGCCGGGGGCGGGGCTTACCGCGATGGGGCGGGGCTTACCGGCGTAATCCCGGTACAGATGGAAACCTGCAGTGCATTGCGTAGCGTCGGTGCCGGGGGCGGGGCTTACCGCGATGGGGGCGGGGCTTACCGGCTGAAGCCCGGTACAGTCGGCAACTTGCAGTGCATTGCGTAGCGTCGGTGCCGGGGGCGGGGCTTACCGCGATGGGGCGGGGCTTACCGGCTTAATCCCGGTACAGATGGAAACATGCAGTGCATTGCATAGCGTCGGTGCCGGGGGCGGGGCTTACCGCGATGGGGGCGGGGCTTACCGGCTGAAGCCCGGTACAGTCGGCAACTTGCAGTGCATTGCGTAGCGTCGGTGCCGGGGGCGGGGCTTACCGCGATGGGGCGGGGCTTACCGGCTTAATCCCGGTACAGATGGAAACATGCAGTGCATTGCATAGCGTCGGGGCCGGGGGCGGGGCTTACCGCGATGGGGCGGGGCTTACCGGCTTAATCTTGGTACAGATGGAAACATGCAGTGCATTGCATAGCGTCGGTGCCGGGGGCGGGGCTTACCGGCTTAAGCCGGGTACAGTCGGCAACATACAGTGCATTGCGTAGCGTCGGTGCCGGGGGCGGGGCTTACCGCGATGGGGGCGGGGCTTACAGGCTGAAGCCCGGTACAGTCGGCAACTTGCAGTGCATTGCGTAGCGTCGGTGCCGGGGGCGGGGCTTACCGCGATGGGGGCGGGGCTTACAGGCTGAAGCCCGGTACAGTCGGCAACTTGCAGTGCATTGCGTAGCGTCGGTGCCGGGGGCGGGGCTTACCGCGATGGGGGCGGGGCTTACAGGCTGAAGCCCGGTACAGTCGGCAACTTGCAGTGCTTTGCGTAGCGTCGGTGCCGGGGGCGGGGCTTACCGCGATGGGGGCGGGGCTTACCGGCTGAAGCCCGGTACAGTCGGCAACTTGCAGTGCATTGCGTAGCGTCGGTGCCGGGGGCGGGGCTTACCGCGATGGGGCGGGGCTTACCGGCTTAATCCCGGTACAGATGGAAACATGCAGTGCATTGCATAGCGTCGGTGCCGGGGGCGGGGCTTACCGCGATGGGGGCGGGGCTTACCGGCTGAAGCCCGGTACAGTCGGCAACTTGCAGTGCATTGCGTAGCGTCGGTGCCGGGGGCGGGGCTTACCGCGATGGGGCGGGGCTTACCGGCTTAATCCCGGTACAGATGGAAACATGCAGTGCATTGCATAGCGTCGGTGCCGGGGGCGGGGCTTACCGCGATGGGGGCGGGGCTTACCGGCTGAAGCCCGGTACAGTCGGCAACTTGCAGTGCATTGCGTAGCGTCGGTGCCGGGGGCGGGGCTTACCGCGATGGGGCGGGGCTTACCGGCTTAATCCCGGTACAGATGGAAACATGCAGTGCATTGCATAGCGTCGGGGCCGGGGGCAGGGCTTACCGCGATGGGGCGGGGCTTACCGGCTTAATCTTGGTACAGATGGAAACATGCAGTGCATTGCATAGCGTCGGTGCCGGGGGCGGGGCTTACCGGCTTAAGCCGGGTACAGTCGGCAACATACAGTGCATTGCTTAGCGTCGGTGCCGGGGGCGGGGCTTACCGCGATGGGGGCGGGGCTTACAGGCTGAAGCCCGGTACAGTCGGCAACTTGCAGTGCATTGCGTAGCGTCGGTGCCGGGGGCGGGGCTTACCGCGATGGGGCGGGGCTTACCGGCTTAATCCCGGTACAGATGGAAACATGCAGTGCATTGCATAGCGTCGGTGCCGGGGGCGGGGCTTACCGCGATGGGGCGGGGCTTACCGGCTTAAGCCCGGTACAGATGGAAACATGCAGTGCATTGCATAGCGTCGGTGCCGGGGGCGGGGCTTACCGCGATGGGGGCGGGGCTTACCGGCTTAAGCCGGGTACAGTCGGCAACATACAGTGCATTGCGTAGCGTCGGTGCCGGGGGCGGGGCTGACCGCGATGGGTTGGGTTGGACCGCGATGGGGGCCTGGGTTCAACTCCCACTAAGGGCAAAAACCAAATTGCATTGCAGTGAATTACATAGCATTGGGTCGGCGCAGGGGGCGTGGCTTACCGGCTTAAGCCTGGTATGATTGGCCACGTGCATTGGCTGGGGGCGGGGCCTACCAGCTTAAGCCTGGTATGATTGGCCACGTGCATTGGCTGGGGGCGGGGCCTACCGGCTTAAGCCTGGTACAGTTGACAACATGAAATGCTTACTGCCACCTCTTCAGCAGACGCAACACTTCGTTACCTTTTGCGCTGGCGCCGCTGTTACTTCTCATGGCATAGCACCGCCATTTGTTTTATTGAACATGCCCCCCGCGATGGGGGCGTGGCTTACCGGCTTAAGCCCGGTACAGTCGGCAACTTGCAGTGCATTGCGTAGCGTCGGTGCCGGGGGCGGGGCTTACCGCGATGGGGGCGGGGCTTACCGGCTGAAGCCCGGTACAGTCGGCAACTTGCAGTGCATTGCGTAGCGTCGGTGCCGGGGGCGGGGCTTACCGCGATGGGGCGGGGCTTACCGGCTTAATCCCGGTACAGATGGAAACATGCAGTGCATTGCGTAGCGTCGGTGCCGGGGGCGGGGCTTACCGCGATGGGGCGGGGCTTACCGGCTTAATCCCGGTACAGATGGAAACATGCAGTGCATTGCATAGCGTCGGTGCCGGGGGCGGGGCTTACCGCGATGGGGCGGGGCTTACCGCGTCATGCCAGGTACAGTGTGCAACTATGGCAACATGCAATGCTTACTGTCACCTTTTCAGCAGACGCAACCCATCACTTCCTTTGGCGCTGAAGCGGCTGCTACTTCTCATGACATAGCACCGCCACTTGTTTTTTAAACATGCCCCCATTTAAATTGCACTGGAGTAGAGGCAGCACGGTGGTTCATTGGTTAGCACAGTAGCCTTGCAGCGCTGGGGGCCTGGGTTCAACTCCCACTAAGGGCAAAAACCAAATTGCATTGCAGTGAATTACATAGCATTGGGTCGGCGCAGGGGGCGTGGCTTACCGGCTTAAGCCTGGTATGATTGGCCACGTGCATTGGCTGGGGGCGGGGCCTACCGGCTTAAGCCTGGTATGATTGGCCACGTGCATTGGCTGGGGGCGGGGCCTACCGGCTTAAGCCTGGTACAGTTGACAACATGAAATGCTTACTGCCACCTCTTCAGCAGACGCAACACTTCGTTACCTTTTGCGCTGGCGCCGCTGTTACTTCTCATGGCATAGCACCGCCATTTGTTTTATTGAACATGCCCCCCCGCGATGGGGGCGTGGCTTACCGGCTTAAGCCCGGTACAGTCGGCAACTTGCAGTGCATTGCATAGCGTCGGTGCCGGGGGCGGGGCTTACCGCGATGGGGGCGGGGCTTACAGGCTGAAGCCCGGTACAGTCGGCAACTTGCAGTGCATTGCGTAGCGTCGGTGCCGGGGGCGGGGCTTACCGCGATGGGGCGGGGCTTACCGGCTTAAGCCCGGTACAGACGGAAACATGCAGTGCATTGCATAGCGTCGGTGCCGGGGGCGGGGCTTACCGCGATGGGGGCGGGGCTTACCGGCTTAAGCCGGGTACAGTCGGCAACATACAGTGCATTGCGAAGCGTCGGTGCCGGGGGCGGGGCTTACCGCGATGGGGGCGGGGCTTACAGGCTGAAGCCCGGTACAGTCGGCAACTTGCAGTGCATTGCGTCGCGTGGGTGCCGGGGGCGGGGCTTACCGCGATGGGGGCGGGGCTTACAGGCTGAAGCCCGGTACAGTCGGCAACATGCAGTGCATTGCGTAGCGTCGGTGCCGGGGGCGGGGCTTCCCGCGATGGGGGCGGGGCTTACCGGCTGAAGCCCGGTACAGTCGGCAACTTGCAGTGCATTGCGTAGCGTCGGTGCCGGGGGCGGGGCTTACCGCGATGGGGCGGGGCTTACCGGCTTAATCCCGGTACAGATGGAAACATGCAGTGCATTGCATAGCGTCGGTGCCGGGGGCGGGGCTTACCGCGATGGGGGCGGGGCTTACCGGCTGAAGCCCGGTACAGTCGGCAACTTGCAGTGCATTGCGTAGCGTCGGTGCCGGGGGCGGGGCTTACCGCGATGGGGCGGGGCTTACCGGCTTAATCCCGGTACAGATGGAAACATGCAGTGCATTGCATAGCGTCGGTGCCGGGGGCGGGGCTTACCGCGATGGGGGCGGGGCTTACCGGCTGAAGCCCGGTACAGTCGGCAACTTGCAGTGCATTGCGTAGCGTCGGTGCCGGGGGCGGGGCTTACCGCGATGGGGCGGGGCTTACCGGCTTAATCCCGGTACAGATGGAAACATGCAGTGCATTGCATAGCGCCGGGGGCGGGGCTTACCGCGATGGGGCGGGGCTTACCGGCTTAATCTTGGTACAGATGGAAACATGCAGTGCATTGCATAGCGTCGGTGCCGGGGGCGGGGCTTACCGGCTTAAGCCGGGTACAGTCGGCAACATACAGTGCATTGCGTAGCGTCGGTGCCGGGGGCGGGGCTTACCGCGATGGGGGCGGGGCTTACAGGCTGAAGCCCGGTACAGTCGGCAACTTGCAGTGCATTGCGTAGCGTCGGTGCCGGGGGCGGGGCTTACCGCGATGGGGCGGGGCTTACCGGCTTAATCCCGGTACAGATGGAAACATGCAGTGCATTGCATAGCGTCGGTGCCGGGGGCGGGGCTTACCGCGATGGGGCGGGGCTTACCGGCTTAAGCCCGGTACAGATGGAAACATGCAGTGCATTGCATAGCGTCGGTGCCGGGGGCGGGGCTTACCGCGATGGGGGCGGGGCTTACCGGCTTAAGCCGGGTACAGTCGGCAACATACAGTGCATTGCGTAGCGTCGGTGCCGGGGGCGGGGCTGACCGCGATGGGTTGGGTTGGACCGCGATGGGGGCCTGGGTTCAACTCCCACTAAGGGCAAAAACCAAATTGCATTGCAGTGAATTACATAGCATTGGGTCGGCGCAGGGGGCGTGGCTTACCGGCTTAAGCCTGGTATGATTGGCCACGTGCATTGGCTGGGGGCGGGGCCTACCAGCTTAAGCCTGGTATGATTGGCCACGTGCATTGGCTGGGGGCGGGGCCTACCGGCTTAAGCCTGGTACAGTTGACAACATGAAATGCTTACTGCCACCTCTTCAGCAGACGCAACACTTCGTTACCTTTTGCGCTGGCGCCGCTGTTACTTCTCATGGCATAGCACCGCCATTTGTTTTATTGAACATGCCCCCCGCGATGGGGGCGTGGCTTACCGGCTTAAGCCAGGTACAGTCGGCAACTTGCAGTGCATTGCGTAGCGTCGGTGCCGGGGGCGGGGCTTACCGCGATGGGGGCGGGGCTTACCGGCTTAAGCCCGGTACAGTCGGCAACTTGCAGTGCATTGCGTAGCGTCGGTGCCGGGGGCGGGGCTTACCGCGATGGGGCGGGGCTTACCGGCTTAATCCCGGTACAGATGGAAACATGCAGTGCATTGCGTAGCGTCGGTGCCGGGGGCGGGGCTTACCGCGATGGGGCGGGGCTTACCGGCTTAATCCCGGTACAGATGGAAACATGCAGTGCATTGCATAGCGTCGGTGCCGGGGGCGGGGCTTACCGCGATGGGGCGGGGCTTACCGCGTCATGCCAGGTACAGTGTGCAACTATGGCAACATGCAATGCTTACTGTCACCTTTTCAGCAGACGCAACCCATCACTTCCTTTGGCGCTGAAGCGGCTGCTACTTCTCATGACATAGCACCGCCACTTGTTTTTTAAACATGCCCCCATTTAAATTGCACTGGAGTAGAGGCAGCACGGTGGTTCATTGGTTAGCACAGTAGCCTTGCAGCGCTGGGGGCCTGGGTTCAACTCCCACTAAGGGCAAAAACCAAATTGCATTGCAGTGAATTACATAGCATTGGGTCGGCGCAGGGGGCGTGGCTTACCGGCTTAAGCCTGGTATGATTGGCCACGTGCATTGGCTGGGGGCGGGGCCTACCGGCTTAAGCCTGGTATGATTGGCCACGTGCATTGGCTGGGGGCGGGGCCTACCGGCTTAAGCCTGGTACAGTTGACAACATGAAATGCTTACTGCCACCTCTTCAGCAGACGCAACACTTCGTTACCTTTTGCGCTGGCGCCGCTGTTACTTCTCATGGCATAGCACCGCCATTTGTTTTATTGAACATGCCCCCCGCGATGGGGGCGTGGCTTACCGGCTTAAGCCCGGTACAGTCGGCAACTTGCAGTGCATTGCATAGCGTCGGTGCCGGGGGCGGGGCTTACCGCGATGGGGGCGGGGCTTACAGGCTGAAGCCCGGTACAGTCGGCAACTTGCAGTGCATTGCGTAGCGTCGGTGCCGGGGGCGGGGCTTACCGCGATGGGGCGGGGCTTACCGGCTTAATCCCGGTACAGATGGAAACATGCAGTGCATTGCATAGCGTCGGTGCCGGGGGCGGGGCTTACCGCGATGGGGGCGGGGCTTACCGGCTTAAGCCGGGTACAGTCGGCAACATCCAGTGCATTGCGTAGCGTCGGTGCCGGGGGCGGGGCTTACCGCGATGGGGGCGGGGCTTACAGGCTGAAGCCCGGTACAGTCGGCAACTTGCAGTGCATTGCGTAGCGTCGGTGCCGGGGGCGGGGCTTACCGCGATGGGGGCGGGGCTTACCGGCTGAAGCCCGGTACAGTCGGCAACTTGCAGTGCATTGCGTAGCGTCGGTGCCGGGGGCGGGGCTTACCGCGATGGGGCGGGGCTTACCGGCTTAATCCCGGTACAGATGGAAACATGCAGTGCATTGCGTAGCGTCGGTGCCGGGGGCGGGGCTTACCGCGATGGGGGCGGGGCTTACAGGCTGAAGCCCGGTACAGTCGGCAACTTGCAGTGCATTGCGTAGCGTCGGTGCCGGGGGCGGGGCTTACCGCGATGGGGCGGGGCTTACCGGCTTAATCCCGGTACAGATGGAAACATGCAGTGCATTGCATAGCGTCGGTGCCGGGGGCGGGGCTTACCGCGATGGGGGCGGGGCTTACCGGCTGAAGCCCGGTACAGTCGGCAACTTGCAGTGCATTGCGTAGCGTCGGTGCCGGGGGCGGGGCTTACCGCGATGGGGCGGGGCTTACCGGCTTAATCCCGGTACAGATGGAAACTTGCAGTGCATTGCATAGCGTCGGGGCCGGGGGCGGGGCTTACCGCGATGGGGCGGGGCTTACCGGCTTAATCTTGGTACAGATGGAAACATGCAGTGCATTGCATAGCGTCGGTGCCGGGGGCGGGGCTTACCGGCTTAAGCCGGGTACAGTCGGCAACATCCAGTGCATTGCGTAGCGTCGGTGCCGGGGGCGGGGCTTACCGCGATGGGGGCGGGGCTTACAGGCTGAAGCCCGGTACAGTCGGCAACTTGCAGTGCATTGCGTAGCGTCGGTGCCGGGGGCGGGGCTTACCGCGATGGGGCGGGGCTTACCGGCTTAATCCCGGTACAGATGGAAACATGCAGTGCATTGCATAGCGTCGGTGCCGGGGGCGGGGCTTACCGCGATGGGGCGGGGCTTACCGGCTTAAGCCCGGTACAGATGGAAACATGCAGTGCATTGCATAGCGTCGGTGCCGGGGGCGGGGCTTACCGCGATGGGGGCGGGGCTTACCGGCTTAAGCCGGGTACAGTCGGCAACATACAGTGCATTGCGTAGCGTCGGTGCCGGGGGCGGGGCTGACCGCGATGGGTTGGGTTGGACCGCGATGGGGGCCTGGGTTCAACTCCCACTAAGGGCAAAAACCAAATTGCATTGCAGTGAATTACATAGCATTGGGTCGGCGCAGGGGGCGTGGCTTACCGGCTTAAGCCTGGTATGATTGGCCACGTGCATTGGCTGGGGGCGGGGCCTACCAGCTTAAGCCTGGTATGATTGGCCACGTGCATTGGCTGGGGGCGGGGCCTACCGGCTTAAGCCTGGTACAGTTGACAACATGAAATGCTTACTGCCACCTCTTCAGCAGACGCAACACTTCGTTACCTTTTGCGCTGGCGCCGCTGTTACTTCTCATGGCATAGCACCGCCATTTGTTTTATTGAACATGCCCCCCGCGATGGGGGCGTGGCTTACCGGCTTAAGCCCGGTACAGTCGGCAACTTGCAGTGCATTGCGTAGCGTCGGTGCCGGGGGCGGGGCTTACCGCGATGGGGGCGGGGCTTACCGGCTGAAGCCCGGTACAGTCGGCAACTTGCAGTGCATTGCGTAGCGTCGGTGCCGGGGGCGGGGCTTACCGCGATGGGGCGGGGCTTACCGGCTTAATCCCGGTACAGATGGAAACATGCAGTGCATTGCGTAGCGTCGGTGCCGGGGGCGGGGCTTACCGCGATGGGGCGGGGCTTACCGGCTTAATCCCGGTACAGATGGAAACATGCAGTGCATTGCATAGCGTCGGTGCCGGGGGCGGGGCTTACCGCGATGGGGCGGGGCTTACCGCGTCATGCCAGGTACAGTGTGCAACTATGGCAACATGCAATGCTTACTGTCACCTTTTCAGCAGACGCAACCCATCACTTCCTTTGGCGCTGAAGCGGCTGCTACTTCTCATGACATAGCACCGCCACTTGTTTTTTAAACATGCCCCCATTTAAATTGCACTGGAGTAGAGGCAGCACGGTGGTTCATTGGTTAGCACAGTAGCCTTGCAGCGCTGGGGGCCTGGGTTCAACTCCCACTAAGGGCAAAAACCAAATTGCATTGCAGTGAATTACATAGCATTGGGTCGGCGCAGGGGGCGTGGCTTACCGGCTTAAGCCTGGTATGATTGGCCACGTGCATTGGCTGGGGGCGGGGCCTACCGGCTTAAGCCTGGTATGATTGGCCACGTGCATTGGCTGGGGGCGGGGCCTACCGGCTTAAGCCTGGTACAGTTGACAACATGAAATGCTTACTGCCACCTCTTCAGCAGACGCAACACTTCGTTACCTTTTGCGCTGGCGCCGCTGTTACTTCTCATGGCATAGCACCGCCATTTGTTTTATTGAACATGCCCCCCGCGATGGGGGCGTGGCTTACCGGCTTAAGCCCGGTACAGTCGGCAACGTGCAGTGCATTGCATAGCGTCGGTGCCGGGGGCGGGGCTTACCGCGATGGGGGCGGGGCTTACAGGCTGAAGCCCGGTACAGTCGGCAACTTGCAGTGCATTGCGTAGCGTCGGTGCCGGGGGCGGGGCTTACCGCGATGGGGCGGGGCTTACCGGCTTAATCCCGGTACAGATGGAAACATGCAGTGCATTGCATAGCGTCGGTGCCGGGGGCGGGGCTTACCGCGATGGGGGCGGGGCTTACCGGCTTAAGCCGGGTACAGTCGGCAACATACAGTGCATTGCGTAGCGTCGGTGCCGGGGGCGGGGCTTACCGCGATGGGGGCGGGGCTTACAGGCTGAAGCCCGGTACAGTCGGCAACTTGCAGTGCATTGCGTAGCGTCGGTGCCGGGGGCGGGGCTTACCGCGATGGGGGCGGGGCTTACAGGCTGAAGCCCGGTACAGTCGGCAACTTGCAGTGCATTGCGTAGCGTCGGTGCCGGGGGCGGGGCTTACCGCGATGGGGGCGGGGCTTACCGGCTGAAGCCCGGTACAGTCGGCAACTTGCAGTGCATTGCGTAGCGTCGGTGCCGGGGGCGGGGCTTACCGCGATGGGGCGGGGCTTACCGGCTTAATCCCGGTACAGATGGAAACATGCAGTGCATTGCGTAGCGTCGGTGCCGGGGGCGGGGCTTACCGCGATGGGGGCGGGGCTTACCGGCTGAAGCCCGGTACAGTCGGCAACTTGCAGTGCATTGCGTAGCGTCGGTGCCGGGGGCGGGGCTTACCGCGATGGGGCGGGGCTTACCGGCTTAATCCCGGTACAGATGGAAACATGCAGTGCATTGCATAGCGTCGGTGCCGGGGGCGGGGCTTACCGCGATGGGGGCGGGGCTTACCGGCTGAAGCCCGGTACAGTCGGCAACGTGCAGTGCATTGCGTAGCGTCGGTGCCGGGGGCGGGGCTTACCGCGAGGGGGCGGGGCTTACCGGCTTAATCCCGGTACAGATGGAAACATGCAGTGCATTGCATAGCGTCGGGGCCGGGGGCGGGGCTTACCGCGATGGGGCGGGGCTTACCGGCTTAATCTTGGTACAGATGGAAACATGCAGTGCATTGCATAGCGTCGGTGCCGGGGGCGGGGCTTACCGGCTTAAGCCGGGTACAGTCGGCAACATACAGTGCATTGCGTAGCGTCGGTGCCGGGGGCGGGGCTTACCGCGATGGGGGCGGGGCTTACAGGCTGAAGCCCGGTACAGTCGGCAACTTGCAGTGCATTGCGTAGCGTCGGTGCCGGGGGCGGGGCTTACCGCGATGGGGGCGGGGCTTACCGGCTGAAGCCCGGTACAGTCGGCAACTTGCAGTGCATTGCGTAGCGTCGGTGCCGGGGGCGGGGCTTACCGCGATGGGGGCGGGGCTTACAGGCTGAAGCCCGGTACAGTCGGCAACTTGCAGTGCATTGCGTAGCGTCGGTGCCGGGGGCGGGGCTTACCGCGCTGGGGGCGGGGCTTACCGGCTGAAGCCCGGTACAGTCGGCAACTTGCAGTGCATTGCGTAGCGTCGGTGCCGGGGGCGGGGCTTACCGCGATGGGGCGGGGCTTACCGGCTTAATCCCGGTACAGATGGAAACATGCAGTGCATTGCATAGCGTCGGTGCCGGGGGCGGGGCTTACCGCGATGGGGGCGGGGCTTACCGGCTGAAGCCCGGTACAGTCGGCAACTTGCAGTGCATTGCGTAGCGTCGGTGCCGGGGGCGGGGCTTACCGCGATGGGGCGGGGCTTACCGGCTTAATCCCGGTACAGATGGAAACATGCAGTGCATTGCATAGCGTCGGTGCCGGGGGCGGGGCTTACCGCGATGGGGGCGGGGCTTACCGGCTGAAGCCCGGTACAGTCGGCAACTTGCAGTGCATTGCGTAGCGTCGGTGCCGGGGGCGGGGCTTACCGCGATGGGGCGGGGCTTACCGGCTTAATCCCGGTACAGATGGAAACATGCAGTGCATTGCATAGCGTCGGGGCCGGGGGCAGGGCTTACCGCGATGGGGCGGGGCTTACCGGCTTAATCTTGGTACAGATGGAAACATGCAGTGCATTGCATAGCGTCGGTGCCGGGGGCGGGGCTTACCGGCTTAAGCCGGGTACAGTCGGCAACATACAGTGCATTGCGTAGCGTCGGTGCCGGGGGCGGGGCTTACCGCGATGGGGGCGGGGCTTACAGGCTGAAGCCCGGTACAGTCGGCAACTTGCAGTGCATTGCGTAGCGTCGGTGCCGGGGGCGGGGCTTACCGCGATGGGGCGGGGCTTACCGGCTTAATCCCGGTACAGATGGAAACATGCAGTGCATTGCATAGCGTCGGTGCCGGGGGCGGGGCTTACCGCGATGGGGCGGGGCTTACCGGCTTAAGCCCGGTACAGATGGAAACATGCAGTGCATTGCATAGCGTCGGTGCCGGGGGCGGGGCTTACCGCGATGGGGGCGGGGCTTACCGGCTTAAGCCGGGTACAGTCGGCAACATACAGTGCATTGCGGAGCGTCGGTGCCGGGGGCGGGGCTGACCGCGATGGGTTGGGTTGGACCGCGATGGGGGCCTGGGTTCAACTCCCACTAAGGGCAAAAACCAAATTGCATTGCAGTGAATTACATAGCATTGGGTCGGCGCAGGGGGCGTGGCTTACCGGCTTAAGCCTGGTATGATTGGCCACGTGCATTGGCTGGGGGCGGGGCCTACCAGCTTAAGCCTGGTATGATTGGCCACGTGCATTGGCTGGGGGCGGGGCCTACCGGCTTAAGCCTGGTACAGTTGACAACATGAAATGCTTACTGCCACCTCTTCAGCAGACGCAACACTTCGTTACCTTTTGCGCTGGCGCCGCTGTTACTTCTCATGGCATAGCACCGCCATTTGTTTTATTGAACATGCCCCCCGCGATGGGGGCGTGGCTTACCGGCTTAAGCCCGGTACAGTCGGCAACTTGCAGTGCATTGCATAGCGTCGGTGCCGGGGGCGGGGCTTACCGCGATGGGGGCGGGGCTTACAGGCTGAAGCCCGGTACAGTCGGCAACTTGCAGTGCATTGCGTAGCGTCGGTGCCGGGGGCGGGGCTTACCGCGATGGGGCGGGGCTTACCGGCTTAATCCCGGTACAGATGGAAACATGCAGTGCATTGCATAGCGTCGGTGCCGGGGGCGGGGCTTACCGCGATGGGGCGGGGCTTACCGGCTTAAGCCGGGTACAGTCGGCAACATACAGTGCATTGCGTAGCGTCGGTGCCGGGGGCGGGGCTTACCGCGATGGGGGCGGGGCTTACCGGCTGAAGCCCGGTACAGTCGGCAACTTGCAGTGCATTGCGTAGCGTCGGTGCCGGGGGCGGGGCTTACCGCGATGGGGCGGGGCTTACCGGCTTAATCCCGGTACAGATGGAAACATGCAGTGCATTGCATAGCGTCGGGGCCGGGGGCAGGGCTTACCGCGATGGGGCGGGGCTTACCGGCTTAATCTTGGTACAGATGGAAACATGCAGTGCATTGCATAGCGTCGGTGCCGGGGGCGGGGCTTACCGGCTTAAGCCGGGTACAGTCGGCAACATACAGTGCATTGCGTAGCGTCGGTGCCGGGGGCGGGGCTTACCGCGATGGGGGCGGGGCTTACAGGCTGAAGCCCGGTACAGTCGGCAACTTGCAGTGCATTGCGTAGCGTCGGTGCCGGGGGCGGGGCTTACCGCGATGGGGCGGGGCTTACCGGCTTAATCCCGTTACAGATGGAAACATGCAGTGCATTGCATAGCGTCGGTGCCGGGGGCGGGGCTTACCGCGATGGGGCGGGGCTTACCGGCTTAAGCCCGGTACAGATGGAAACATGCAGTGCATTGCATAGCGTCGGTGCCGGGGGCGGGGCTTACCGCGATGGGGGCGGGGCTTACCGGCTTAAGCCGGGTACAGTCGGCAACATACAGTGCATTGCGTAGCGTCGGTGCCGGGGGCGGGGCTGACCGCGATGGGTTGGGTTGGACCGCGATGGGGGCCTGGGTTCAACTCCCACTAAGGGCAAAAACCAAATTGCATTGCAGTGAATTACATAGCATTGGGTCGGCGCAGGGGGCGTGGCTTACCGGCTTAAGCCTGGTATGATTGGCCACGTGCATTGGCTGGGGGCGGGGCCTACCAGCTTAAGCCTGGTATGATTGGCCACGTGCATTGGCTGGGGGCGGGGCCTACCGGCTTAAGCCTGGTACAGTTGACAACATGAAATGCTTACTGCCACCTCTTCAGCAGACGCAACACTTCGTTACCTTTTGCGCTGGCGCCGCTGTTACTTCTCATGGCATAGCACCGCCATTTGTTTTATTGAACATGCCCCCCGCGATGGGGGCGTGGCTTACCGGCTTAAGCCCGGTACAGTCGGCAACTTGCAGTGCATTGCGTAGCGTCGGTGCCGGGGGCGGGGCTTACCGCGATGGGGGCGGGGCTTACCGGCTGAAGCCCGGTACAGTCGGCAACTTGCAGTGCATTGCGTAGCGTCGGTGCCGGGGGCGGGGCTTACCGCGATGGGGCGGGGCTTACCGGCTTAATCCCGGTACAGATGGAAACATGCAGTGCATTGCGTAGCGTCGGTGCCGGGGGCGGGGCTTACCGCGATGGGGCGGGGCTTACCGGCTTAATCCCGGTACAGATGGAAACATGCAGTGCATTGCATAGCGTCGGTGCCGGGGGCGGGGCATACCGCGATGGGGCGGGGCTTACCGCGTCATGCCAGGTACAGTGTGCAACTAAGGCAACATGCAATGCTTACTGTCACCTATTCAGCAGACGCAACCCATCACTTCCTTTGGCGCTGAAGCGGCTGCTACTTCTCATGACATAGCACCGCCACTTGTTTTTTAAACATGCCCCCATTTAAATTGCACTGGAGTAGAGGCAGCACGGTGGTTCATTGGTTAGCACAGTAGCCTTGCAGCGCTGGGGGCCTGGGTTCAACTCCCACTAAGGGCAAAAACCAAATTGCATTGCAGTGAATTACATAGCATTGGGTCGGCGCAGGGGGCGTGGCTTACCGGCTTAAGCCTGGTATGATTGGCCACGTGCATTGGCTGGGGGCGGGGCCTACCGGCTTAAGCCTGGTATGATTGGCCACGTGCATTGGCTGGAGGCGGGGCCTACCGGCTTAAGCCTGGTACAGTTGACAACATGAAATGCTTACTGCCACCTCTTCAGCAGACGCAACACTTCGTTACCTTTTGCGCTGGCGCCGCTGTTACTTCTCATGGCATAGCACCGCCATTTGTTTTATTGAACATGCCCCCCGCGATGGGGGCGTGGCTTACCGGCTTAAGCCCGGTACAGTCGGCAACTTGCAGTGCATTGCATAGCGTCGGTGCCGGGGGCGGGGCTTACCGCGATGGGGGCGGGGCTTACAGGCTGAAGCCCGGTACAGTCGGCAACTTGCAGTGCATTGCGTAGCGTCGGTGCCGGGGGCGGGGCTTACCGCGATGGGGCGGGGCTTACCGGCTTAATCCCGGTACAGATGGAAACATGCAGTGCATTGCATAGCGTCGGTGCCGGGGGCGGGGCTTACCGCGATGGGGCGGGGCTTACCGGCTTAAGCCGGGTACAGTCGGCAACATACAGTGCATTGCGTAGCGTCGGTGCCGGGGGCGGGGCTTACCGCGATGGGGGCGGGGCTTACAGGCTGAAGCCCGGTACAGTCGGCAACTTGCAGTGCATTGCGTAGCGTCGGTGCCGGGGGCGGGGCTTACCGCGATGGGGGCGGGGCTTACAGGCTGAAGCCCGGTACAGTCGGCAACTTGCAGTGCATTGCGTAGCGTCGGTGCCGGGGGCGGGGCTTACCGCGATGGGGGCGGGGCTTACCGGCTGAAGCCCGGTACAGTCGGCAACTTGCAGTGCATTGCGTAGCGTCGGTGCCGGGGGCGGGGCTTACCGCGATGGGGCGGGGCTTACCGGCTTAATCCCGGTACAGATGGAAACATGCAGTGCATTGCATAGCGTCGGTGCCGGGGGCGGGGCTTACCGCGATGGGGGCGGGGCTTACCGGCTGAAGCCCGGTACAGTCGGCAACTTGCAGTGCATTGCGTAGCGTCGGTGCCGGGGGCGGGGCTTACCGCGATGGGGCGGGGCTTACCGGCTTAATCCCGGTACAGATGGAAACATGCAGTGCATTGCATAGCGTCGGTGCCGGGGGCGGGGCTTACCGCGATGGGGGCGGGGCTTACCGGCTGAAGCCCGGTACAGTCGGCAACTTGCAGTGCATTGCGTAGCGTCGGTGCCGGGGGCGGGGCTTACCGCGATGGGGCGGGGCTTACCGGCTTAATCCCGGTACAGATGGAAACATGCAGTGCATTGCATAGCGTCGGGGCCGGGGGCGGGGCTTACCGCGATGGGGCGGGGCTTACCGGCTTAATCCCGGTACAGATGGAAACATGCAGTGCATTGCATAGCGTCGGGGCCGGGGGCGGGGCTTACCGGCTTAAGCCGGGTACAGTCGGCAACATACAGTGCATTGCGTAGCGTCGGTGCCGGGGGCGGGGCTTACCGCGATGGGGGCGGGGCTTACAGGCTGAAGCCCGGTACAGTCGGCAACTTGCAGTGCATTGCGTAGCGTCGGTGCCGGGGGCGGGGCTTACCGCGATGGGGCGGGGCTTACCGGCTTAATCCCGGTACAGATGGAAACATGCAGTGCATTGCATAGCGTCGGTGCCGGGGGCGGGGCTTACCGCGATGGGGCGGGGCTTACCGGCTTAAGCCCGGTACAGATGGAAACATGCAGTGCATTGCATAGCGTCGGTGCCGGGGGCGGGGCTTACCGCGATGGGGGCGGGGCTTACCGGCTTAAGCCGGGTACAGTCGGCAACATACAGTGCATTGCGTAGCGTCGGTGCCGGGGGCGGGGCTGACCGCGATGGGTTGGGTTGGACCGCGATGGGGGCCTGGGTTCAACTCCCACTAAGGGCAAAAACCAAATTGCATTGCAGTGAATTACATAGCATTGGGTCGGCGCAGGGGGCGTGGCTTACCGGCTTAAGCCTGGTATGATTGGCCACGTGCATTGGCTGGGGGCGGGGCCTACCAGCTTAAGCCTGGTATGATTGGCCACGTGCATTGGCTGGGGGCGGGGCCTACCGGCTTAAGCCTGGTACAGTTGACAACATGAAATGCTTACTGCCACCTCTTCAGCAGACGCAACACTTCGTTACCTTTTGCGCTGGCGCCGCTGTTACTTCTCATGGCATAGCACCGCCATTTGTTTTATTGAACATGCCCCCCGCGATGGGGGCGTGGCTTACCGGCTTAAGCCCGGTACAGTCGGCAACTTGCAGTGCATTGCGTAGCGTCGGTGCCGGGGGCGGGGCTTACCGCGATGGGGGCGGGGCTTACAGGCTGAAGCCCGGTACAGTCGGCAACTTGCAGTGCATTGCGTAGCGTCGGTGCCGGGGGCGGGGCTTACCGCGATGGGGCGGGGCTTACCGGCTTAATCCCGGTACAGATGGAAACATGCAGTGCATTGCGTAGCGTCGGTGCCGGGGGCGGGGCTTACCGCGATGGGGCGGGGCTTACCGGCTTAATCCCGGTACAGATGGAAACATGCAGTGCATTGCATAGCGTCGGTGCCGGGGGCGGGGCTTACCGCGATGGGGCGGGGCTTACCGCGTCATGCCAGGTACAGTGTGCAACTATGGCAACATGCAATGCTTACTGTCACCTTTTCAGCAGACGCAACCCATCACTTCCTTTGGCGCTGAAGCGGCTGCTACTTCTCATGACATAGCACCGCCACTTGTTTTTTAAACATGCCCCCATTTAAATTGCACTGGAGTAGAGGCAGCACGGTGGTTCAGTGGTTAGCACAGTAGCCTTGCAGCGCTGGGGGCCTGGGTTCAACTCCCACTAAGGGCAAAAAACCAAATTGCATTGCAGTGAATTACATAGCATTGGGTCGGCGCAGGGGGCGTGGCTTACCGGCTTAAGCCTGGTATGATTGGCCACGTGCATTGGCTGGGGGCGGGGCCTACCGGCTTAAGCCTGGTATGATTGGCCACGTGCATTGGCTGGGGGCGGGGCCTACCGGCTTAAGCCTGGTACAGTTGACAACATGAAATGCTTACTGCCACCTCTTCAGCAGACGCAACACTTCGTTACCTTTTGCGCTGGCGCCGCTGTTACTTCTCATGGCATAGCACCGCCATTTGTTTTATTGAACATGCCCCCCGCGATGGGGGCGTGGCTTACCGGCTTAAGCCGGTACAGTCGGCAACTTGCAGTGCATTGCGTAGCGTCGGTGCCGGGGCGGGGCTTACCGCGATGGGGGCGGGGCTTACCGGCTGAAGCCCGGTACAGTCGGCAACTTGCAGTGCATTGCGTAGCGTCGGTGCCGGGGGCGGGGCTTACCGCGATGGGGCGGGGCTTACCGGCTTAATCCCGGTACAGATGGAAACATGCAGTGCATTGCGTAGCGTCGGTGCCGGGGGCGGGGCTTACCGCGATGGGGCGGGGCTTACCGGCTTAATCCCGGTACAGATGGAAACATGCAGTGCATTGCATAGCGTCGGTGCCGGGGGCGGGGCTTACCGCGATGGGGCGGGGCTTACCGCGTCATGCCAGGTACAGTGTGCAACTATGGCAACATGCAATGCTTACTGTCACCTTTTCAGCAGACGCAACCCATCACTTCCTTTGGCGCTGAAGCGGCTGCTACTTCTCATGACATAGCACCGCCACTTGTTTTTTAAACATGCCCCCATTTAAATTGCACTGGAGTAGAGGCAGCACGGTGGTTCAGTGGTTAGCACAGTAGCCTTGCAGCGCTGGGGGCCTGGGTTCAACTCCCACTAAGGGCAAAAACCAAATTGCATTGCAGTGAATTACATAGCATTGGGTCGGCGCAGGGGGCGTGGCTTACCGGCTTAAGCCTGGTATGATTGGCCACGTGCATTGGCTGGGGGCGGGGCCTACCGGCTTAAGCCTGGTATGATTGGCCACGTGCATTGGCTGGGGGCGGGGCCTACCGGCTTAAGCCTGGTACAGTTGACAACATGAAATGCTTACTGCCACCTCTTCAGCAGACGCAACACTTCGTTACCTTTTGCGCTGGCGCCGCTGTTACTTCTCATGGCATAGCACCGCCATTTGTTTTATTGAACATGCCCCCCGCGATGGGGGCGTGGCTTACCGGCTTAAGCCCGGTACAGTCGGCAACTTGCAGTGCATTGCATAGCGTCGGTGCCGGGGGCGGGGCTTACCGCGATGGGGGCGGGGCTTACAGGCTGAAGCCCGGTACAGTCGGCAACTTGCAGTGCATTGCGTAGCGTCGGTGCCGGGGGCGGGGCTTACCGCGATGGGGCGGGGCTTACCGGCTGAAGCCGGTACAGTCGGCAACTTGCAGTGCATTGCGTAGCGTCGGTGCCGGGGGCGGGGCTTACCGCGATGGGGCGGGGCTTACCGGCTTAATCCCGGTACAGATGGAAACATGCAGTGCATTGCGTAGCGTCGGTGCCGGGGGCGGGGCTTACCGCGATGGGGCGGGGCTTACCGGCTTAATCCCGGTACAGATGGAAACATGCAGTGCATTGCATAGCGTCGGTGCCGGGGGCGGGGCTTACCGCGATGGGGCGGGGCTTACCGCGTCATGCCAGGTACAGTGTGCAACTATGGCAACATGCAATGCTTACTGTCACCTTTTCAGCAGACGCAACCCATCACTTCCTTTGGCGCTGAAGCGGCTGCTACTTCTCATGACATAGCACCGCCACTTGTTTTTTAAACATGCCCCCATTTAAATTGCACTGGAGTAGAGGCAGCACGGTGGTTCATTGGTTAGCACAGTAGCCTTGCAGCGCTGGGGGCCTGGGTTCAACTCCCACTAAGGGCAAAAACCAAATTGCATTGCAGTGAATTACATAGCATTGGGTCGGCGCAGGGGGCGTGGCTTACCGGCTTAAGCCTGGTATGATTGGCCATGTGCATTGGCTGGGGGCGGGGCCTACCGGCTTAAGCCTGGTATGATTGGCCACGTGCATTGGCTGGGGGCGGGGCCTACCGGCTTAAGCCTGGTACAGTTGACAACATGAAATGCTTACTGCCACCTCTTCAGCAGACGCAACACTTCGTTACCTTTTGCGCTGGCGCCGCTGTTACTTCTCATGGCATAGCACCGCCATTTGTTTTATTGAACATGCCCCCCGCGATGGGGGCGTGGCTTACCGGCTTAAGCCCGGTACAGTCGGCAACTTGCAGTGCATTGCATAGCGTCGGTGCCGGGGGCGGGGCTTACCGCGATGGGGGCGGGGCTTACAGGCTGAAGCCCGGTACAGTCGGCAACTTGCAGTGCATTGCGTAGCGTCGGTGCCGGGGGCGGGGCTTACCGCGATGGGGCGGGGCTTACCGGCTTAATCCCGGTACAGATGGAAACATGCAGTGCATTGCATAGCGTCGGTGCCGGGGGCGGGGCTTACCGCGATGGGGGCGGGGCTTACCGGCTTAAGCCGGGTACAGTCGGCAACATACAGTGCATTGCGTAGCGTCGGTGCCGGGGGCGGGGCTTACCGCGATGGGGGCGGGGCTTACAGGCTGAAGCCCGGTACAGTCGGCAACTTGCAGTGCATTGCGTAGCGTCGGTGCCGGGGGCGGGGCTTACCGCGATGGGGGCGGGGCTTACAGGCTGAAGCCCGGTACAGTCGGCAACTTGCAGTGCATTGCGTAGCGTCGGTGCCGGGGGCGGGGCTTACCGCGATGGGGGCGGGGCTTACAGGCTGAAGCCCGGTACAGTCGGCAACTTGCAGTGCATTGCGTAGCGTCGGTGCCGGGGGCGGGGCTTACCGCGATGGGGGCGGGGCTTACCGGCTGAAGCCCGGTACAGTCGGCAACTTGCAGTGCATTGCGTAGCGTCGGTGCCGGGGGCGGGGCTTACCGCGATGGGGCGGGGCTTACCGGCTTAATCCCGGTACAGATGGAAACATGCAGTGCATTGCATAGCGTCGGTGCCGGGGGCGGGGCTTACCGCGATTGGGGGCGGGGCTTACCGGCTGAAGCCCGGTACAGTCGGCAACTTGCAGTGCATTGCGTAGCGTCGGTGCCGGGGGCGGGGCTTACCGCGATGGGGCGGGGCTTACCGGCTTAATCCCGGTACAGATGGAAACATGCAGTGCATTGCATAGCGTCGGTGCCGGGGGCGGGGCTTACCGCGATGGGGGCGGGGCTTACCGGCTGAAGCCCGGTACAGTCGGCAACTTGCAGTGCATTGCGTAGCGTCGGTGCCGGGGGCGGGGCTTACCGCGATGGGGCGGGGCTTACCGGCTTAATCCCGGTACAGATGGAAACATGCAGTGCATTGCATAGCGTCGGGGCCGGGGGCAGGGCTTACCGCGATGGGGCGGGGCTTACCGGCTTAATCTTGGTACAGATGGAAACATGCAGTGCATTGCATAGCGTCGGTGCCGGGGGCGGGGCTTACCGGCTTAAGCCGGGTACAGTCGGCAACATACAGTGCATTGCGTAGCGTCGGTGCCGGGGGCGGGGCTTACCGCGATGGGGGCGGGGCTTACAGGCTGAAGCCCGGTACAGTCGGCAACTTGCAGTGCATTGCGTAGCGTCGGTGCCGGGGGCGGGGCTTACCGCGATGGGGCGGGGCTTACCGGCTTAATCCCGGTACAGATGGAAACATGCAGTGCATTGCATAGCGTCGGTGCCGGGGGCGGGGCTTACCGCGATGGGGCGGGGCTTACCGGCTTAAGCCCGGTACAGATGGAAACATGCAGTGCATTGCATAGCGTCGGTGCCGGGGGCGGGGCTTACCGCGATGGGGGCGGGGCTTACCGGCTTAAGCCGGGTACAGTCGGCAACATACAGTGCATTGCGTAGCGTCGGTGCCGGGGGCGGGGCTGACCGCGATGGGTTGGGTTGGACCGCGATGGGGGCCTGGGTTCAACTCCCACTAAGGGCAAAAACCAAATTGCATTGCAGTGAATTACATAGCATTGGGTCGGCGCAGGGGGCGTGGCTTACCGGCTTAAGCCTGGTATGATTGGCCACGTGCATTGGCTGGGGGCGGGGCCTACCAGCTTAAGCCTGGTATGATTGGCCACGTGCATTGGCTGGGGGCGGGGCCTACCGGCTTAAGCCTGGTACAGTTGACAACATGAAATGCTTACTGCCACCTCTTCAGCAGACGCAACACTTCGTTACCTTTTGCGCTGGCGCCGCTGTTACTTCTCATGGCATAGCACCGCCATTTGTTTTATTGAACATGCCCCCCGCGATGGGGGCGTGGCTTACCGGCTTAAGCCCGGTACAGTCGGCAACTTGCAGTGCATTGCGTAGCGTCGGTGCCGGGGGCGGGGCTTACCGCGATGGGGGCGGGGCTTACCGGCTGAAGCCCGGTACAGTCGGCAACTTGCAGTGCATTGCGTAGCGTCGGTGCCGGGGGCGGGGCTTACCGCGATGGGGCGGGGCCTTACCGGCTTAATCCCGGTACAGATGGAAACATGCAGTGCATTGCGTAGCGTCGGTGCCGGGGGCGGGGCTTACCGCGTTGGGGCGGGGCTTACCGGCTTAATCCCGGTACAGATGGAAACATGCTGTGCATTGCATAGCGTCGGTGCCGGGGGCGGGGCTTACCGCGATGGGGCGGGGCTTACCGCGTCATGCCAGGTACAGTGTGCAACTATGGCAACATGCAATGCTTACTGTCACCTTTTCAGCAGACGCAACCCATCACTTCCTTTGGCGCTGAAGCGGCTGCTACTTCTCATGACATAGCACCGCCACTTGTTTTTTAAACATGCCCCCATTTAAATTGCACTGGAGTAGAGGCAGCACGGTGGTTCAGTGGTTAGCACAGTAGCCTTGCAGCGCTGGGGGCCTGGGTTCAACTCCCACTAAGGGCAAAAACCAAATTGCATTGCAGTGAATTACATAGCATTGGGTCGGCGCAGGGGGCGTGGCTTACCGGCTTAAGCCTGGTATGATTGGCCACGTGCATTGGCTGGGGGCGGGGCCTACCGGCTTAAGCCTGGTATGATTGGCCACGTGCATTGGCTGGGGGCGGGGCCTACCGGCTTAAGCCTGGTACAGTTGACAACATGAAATGCTTACTGCCACCTCTTCAGCAGACGCAACACTTCGTTACCTTTTGCGCTGGCGCCGCTGTTACTTCTCATGGCATAGCACCGCCATTTGTTTTATTGAACATGCCCCCCGCGATGGGGGCGTGGCTTACCGGCTTAAGCCCGGTACAGTCGGCAACTTGCAGTGCATTGCATAGCGTCGGTGCCGGGGGCGGGGCTTACCGCGATGGGGGCGGGGCTTACAGGCTGAAGCCCGGTACAGTCGGCAACTTGCAGTGCATTGCGTAGCGTCGGTGCCGGGGGCGGGGCTTACCGCGATGGGGCGGGGCTTACCGGCTGAAGCCCGGTACAGTCGGCAACATTGCAGTGCATTGCGTAGCGTCGGTGCCGGGGGCGGGGCTTACCGCGATGGGGCGGGGCTTACCGGCTTAATCCCGGTACAGATGGAAACATGCAGTGCATTGCGTAGCGTCGGTGCCGGGGGCGGGGCTTACCGCGATGGGGCGGGGCTTACCGGCTTAATCCCGGTACAGATGGAAACATGCAGTGCATTGCATAGCGTCGGTGCCGGGGGCGGGGCTTACCGCGATGGGGCGGGGGCTTACCGCGTCATGCCAGGTACAGTGTGCAACTATGGCAACATGCAATGCTTACTGTCACCTTTTCAGCAGACGCAACCCATCACTTCCTTTGGCGCTGAAGCGGCTGCTACTTCTCATGACATAGCACCGCCACTTGTTTTTTAAACATGCCCCCATTTAAATTGCACTGGAGTAGAGGCAGCACGGTGGTTCATTGGTTAGCACAGTAGCCTTGCAGCGCTGGGGTCCTGGGTTCAACTCCCACTAATGGCAAAAACCAAATTGCATTGCAGTGAATTTCATTGCATTGGGTCGGCGCAGGGGGCGTGGCTTACCGGCTTAAGCCTGGTATGATTGGCCACGTGCATTGGCTGGGGGCGGGGCCTACCGGCTTAAGCCTGGTATGATTGGCCACGTGCATTGGCTGGGGGCGGGGCCTACCGGCTTAAGCCTGGTACAGTTGACAACATGAAATGCTTACTGCCACCTCTTCAGCAGACGCAACACTTCGTTACCTTTTGCGCTGGCGCCGCTGTTACTTCTCATGGCATAGCACCGCCATTTGTTTTATTGAACATGCCCCCCGCGATGGGGGCGTGGCTTACCGGCTTAAGCCCGGTACAGTCGGCAACTTGCAGTGCATTGCATAGCGTCGGTGCGGGGGCGGGGCTTACCGCGATGGGGGCGGGGCTTACAGGCTGAAGCCCGGTACAGTCGGCAACTTGCAGTGCATTGCGTAGCGTCGGTGCCGGGGGCGGGGCTTACCGCGATGGGGCGGGGCTTACCGGCTTAATCCCGGTACAGATGGAAACATGCAGTGCATTGCATAGCGTCGGTGCCGGGGGCGGGGCTTACCGCGATGGGGGCGGGGCTTACCGGCTTAAGCCGGGTACAGTCGGCAACATACAGTGCATTGCGTAGCGTCGGTGCCGGGGGCGGGGCTTACCGCGATGGGGGCGGGGCTTACAGGCTGAAGCCCGGTACAGTCGGCAACTTTCAGTGCATTGCGTAGCGTCGGTGCCGGGGGCGGGGCTTACCGCGATGGGGGCGGGGCTTACAGGCTGAAGCCCGGTACAGTCGGCAACTTGCAGTGCATTGCGTAGCGTCGGTGCCGGGGGCGGGGCTTACCGCGATGGGGGCGGGGCTTACAGGCTGAAGCCCGGTACAGTCGGCAACTTGCAGTGCATTGCGTAGCGTCGGTGCCGGGGGCGGGGCTTACCGCGATGGGGGCGGGGCTTACCGGCTGAAGCCCGGTACAGTCGGCAACTTGCAGTGCATTGCGTAGCGTCGGTGCCGGGGGCGGGGCTTACCGCGATGGGGCGGGGCTTACCGGCTTAATCCCGGTACAGATGGAAACATGCAGTGCATTGCATAGCGTCGGTGCCGGGGGCGGGGCTTACCGCGATGGGGGCGGGGCTTACCGGCTGAAGCCCGGTACAGTCGGCAACTTGCAGTGCATTGCGTCGCGTCGGTGCCGGGGGCGGGGCTTACCGCGATGGGGCGGGGCTTACCGGCTTAATCCCGGTACAGATGGAAACATGCAGTGCATTGCATAGCGTCGGTGCCGGGGGCGGGGCTTACCGCGATGGGGGCGGGGCTTACCGGCTGAAGCCCGGTACAGTCGGCAACTTGCAGTGCATTGCGTAGCGTCGGTGCCGGGGGCGGGGCTTACCGCGATGGGGCGGGGCTTACCGGCTTAATCCCGGTACAGATGGAAACATGCAGTGCATTGCATAGCGTCGGGGCCGGGGGCAGGGCTTACCGCGATGGGGCGGGGCTTACCGGCTTAATCTTGGTACAAGATGGAAACATGCAGTGCATTGCATAGCGTCGGTGCCGGGGGCGGGGCTTACCGGCTTAAGCCGGGTACAGTCGGCAACATACAGTGCATTGCGTAGCGTCGGTGCCGGGGGCGGGGGCTTACCGCGATGGGGGGGGGGGCTTACAGGCTGAAGCCCGGTACAGTCGGCAACTTGCAGTGCATTGCGTAGCGTCGGTGCCGGGGGCGGGGCTTACCGCGATGGGGCGGGGCTTACCGGCTTAATCCCGGTACAGATGGAAACATGCAGTGCATTGCATAGCGTCGGTGCCGGGGGCGGGGCTTACCGCGATGGGGCGGGGCTTACCGGCTTAAGCCCGGTACAGATGGAAACATGCAGTGCATTGCATAGCGTCGGTGCCGGGGGCGGGGCTTACCGCGATGGGGGCGGGGCTTACCGGCTTAAGCCGGGTACAGTCGGCAACATACAGTGCATTGCGTAGCGTCGGTGCCGGGGGCGGGGCTGACCGCGATGGGTTGGGTTGGACCGCGATGGGGGCCTGGGTTCAACTCCCACTAAGGGCAAAAAACCAAATTGCATTGCAGTGAATTACATAGCATTGGGTCGGCGCAGGGGGCGTGGCTTACCGGCTTAAGCCTGGTATGATTGGCCACGTGCATTGGCTGGGGGCGGGGCCTACCAGCTTAAGCCTGGTATGATTGGCCACGTGCATTGGCTGGGGGCGGGGCCTACCGGCTTAAGCCTGGTACAGTTGACAACATGAAATGCTTACTGCCACCTCTTCAGCAGACGCAACACTTCGTTACCTTTTGCGCTGGCGCCGCTGTTACTTCTCATGGCATAGCACCGCCATTTGTTTTATTGAACATGCCCCCCGCGATGGGGGCGTGGCTTACCGGCTTAAGCCCGGTACAGTCGGCAACTTGCAGTGCATTGCATAGCGTCGGTGCCGGGGGCGGGGCTTACCGCGATGGGGGCGGGGCTTACAGGCTGAAGCCCGGTACAGTCGGCAACTTGCAGTGCATTGCGTAGCGTCGGTGCCGGGGGCGGGGCTTACCGCGATGGGGCGGGGCTTACCGGCTGAAGCCCGGTACAGTCGGCAACTTGCAGTGCATTGCGTAGCGTCGGTGCCGGGGGCGGGGCTTACCGCGATGGGGCGGGGCTTACCGGCTTAATCCCGGTACAGATGGAAACATGCAGTGCATTGCGTAGCGTCGGTGCCGGGGGCGGGGCTTACCGCGATGGGGCGGGGCTTACCGGCTTAATCCCGGTACAGATGGAAACATGCAGTGCATTGCATAGCGTCGGTGCCGGGGGCGGGGCTTACCGCGATGGGGCGGGGCTTACCGCGTCATGCCAGGTACAGTGTGCAACTATGGCAACATGCAATGCTTACTGTCACCTTTTCAGCAGACGCAACCCATCACTTCCTTTGGCGCTGAAGCGGCTGCTACTTCTCATGACATAGCACCGCCACTTGTTTTTTAAACATGCCCCCATTTAAATTGCACTGGAGTAGAGGCAGCACGGTGGTTCATTGGTTAGCACAGTAGCCTTGCAGCGCTGGGGGCCTGGGTTCAACTCCCACTAAGGGCAAAAACCAAATTGCATTGCAGTGAATTACATAGCATTGGGTCGGCGCAGGGGGCGTGGCTTACCGGCTTAAGCCTGGTATGATTGGCCACGTGCATTGGCTGGGGGCGGGGCCTACCGGCTTAAGCCTGGTATGATTGGCCACGTGCATTGGCTGGGGGCGGGGCCTACCGGCTTAAGCCTGGTACAGTTGACAACATGAAATGCTTACTGCCACCTCTTCAGCAGACGCAACACTTCGTTACCTTTTGCGCTGGCCGCCGCTGTTACTTCTCATGGCATAGCACCGCCATTTGTTTTATTGAACATGCCCCCCGCGATGGGGGCGTGGCTTACCGGCTTAAGCCCGGTACAGTCGGCAACTTGCAGTGCATTGCATAGCGTCGGTGCCGGGGGCGGGGCTTACCGCGATGGGGGCGGGGCTTACAGGCTGAAGCCCGGTACAGTCGGCAACTTGCAGTGCATTGCGTAGCGTCGGTGCCGGGGGCGGGGCTTACCGCGATGGGGCGGGGCTTACCGGCTTAATCCCGGTACAGATGGAAACATGCAGTGCATTGCATAGCGTCGGTGCCGGGGGCGGGGCTTACCGCGATGGGGGCGGGGCTTACCGGCTTAAGCCGGGTACAGTCGGCAACATACAGTGCATTGCGTAGCGTCGGTGCCGGGGGCGGGGCTTACCGCGATGGGGGCGGGGCTTACAGGCTGAAGCCCGGTACAGTCGGCAACTTGCAGTGCATTGCGTAGCGTCGGTGCCGGGGGCGGGGCTTACCGCGATGGGGGCGGGGCTTACAGGCTGAAGCCCGGTACAGTCGGCAACTTGCAGTGCATTGCGTAGCGTCGGTGCCGGGGGCGGGGCTTACCGCGATGGGGGCGGGGCTTACCGGCTGAAGCCCGGTACAGTCGGCAACTTGCAGTGCATTGCGTAGCGTCGGTGCCGGGGGCGGGGGCTTACCGCGATGGGGGGCGGGGCTTACCGGCTGAAGCCCGGTACAGTCGGCAACTTGCAGTGCATTGCGTAGCGTCGGTGCCGGGGGCGGGGCTTACCGCGATGGGGCGGGGCTTACCGGCTTAATCCCGTACAGATGGAAACATGCAGTGCATTGCATAGCGTCGGTGCCGGGGGCGGGGCTTACCGCGATGGGGGCGGGGCTTACCGGCTGAAGCCCGGTACAGTCGGCAACTTGCAGTGCATTGCGTAGCGTCGGTGCCGGGGGGGGGGCTTACCGCGATGGGGCGGGGCTTACCGGCTTAATCCCGGTACAGATGGAAACATGCAGTGCATTGCATAGCGTCGGTGCCGGGGGCGGGGCTTACCGCGATGGGGGCGGGGCTTACCGGCTGAAGCCCGGTACAGTCGGCAACTTGCAGTGCATTGCGTAGCGTCGGTGCCGGGGGCGGGGCTTACCGCGATGGGGCGGGGCTTACCGGCTTAATCCCGGTACAGATGGAAACATGCAGTGCATTGCATAGCGTCGGGGCCGGGGCAGGGCTTACCGCGATGGGGCGGGGCTTACCGGCTTAATCTTGGTACAGATGGAAACATGCAGTGCATTGCATAGCGTCGGTGCCGGGGGCGGGGCTTACCGGCTTAAGCCGGGTACAGTCGGCAACATACAGTGCATTGCGTAGCGTCGGTGCCGGGGGCGGGGCTTACCGCGATGGGGGCGGGGCTTACAGGCTGAAGCCCGGTACAGTCGGCAACTTGCAGTGCATTGCGTAGCGTCGGTGCCGGGGGCGGGGCTTACCGCGATGGGGGGGGGCTTACCGGCTTAATCCCGGTACAGATGGAAACATGCAGTGCATTGCATAGCGTCGGTGCCGGGGGCGGGGCTTACCGCGATGGGGCGGGGCTTACCGGCTTAAGCCCGGTACAGATGGAAAAATGCAGTGCATTGCATAGCGTCGGTGCCGGGGGCGGGGCTTACCGCGATGGGGGCGGGGCTTACCGGCTTAAGCCGGGTACAGTCGGCAACATACAGTGCATTGCGTAGCGTCGGTGCCGGGGGCGGGGCTGACCGCGATGGGTTGGGTTGGACCGCGATGGGGGCCTGGGTTCAACTCCCACTAAGGGCAAAAACCAAATTGCATTGCAGTGAATTACATAGCATTGGGTCGGCGCAGGGGGCGTGGCTTACCGGCTTAAGCCTGGTATGATTGGCCACGTGCATTGGCTGGGGGGCGGGGCCTACCAGCTTAAGCCTGGTATGATTGGCCACGTGCATTGGCTGGGGGCGGGGCCTACCGGCTTAAGCCTGGTACAGTTGACAACATGAAATGCTTACTGCCACCTCTTCAGCAGACGCAACACTTCGTTACCTTTTGCGCTGGCGCCGCTGTTACTTCTCATGGCATAGCACCGCCATTTGTTTTATTGAACATGCCCCCCGCGATGGGGGCGTGGCTTACCGGCTTAAGCCCGGTACAGTCGGCAACTTGCAGTGCATTGCGTAGCGTCGGTGCCGGGGGCGGGGCTTACCGCGATGGGGGCGGGGCTTACCGGCTGAAGCCCGGTACAGTCGGCAACTTGCAGTGCATTGCGTAGCGTCGGTGCCGGGGGCGGGGCTTACCGCGATGGGGCGGGGCTTACCGGCTTAATCCCGGTACAGATGGAAACATGCAGTGCATTGCGTAGCGTCGGTGCCGGGGGCGGGGCTTACCGCGATGGGGCGGGGCTTACCGGCTTAATCCCGGTACAGATGGAAACATGCAGTGCATTGCAAAGCGTCGGTGCCGGGGGCGGGGCTTACCGCGATGGGGCGGGGCTTACCGCGTCATGCCAGGTACAGTGTGCAACTATGGCAACATGCAATGCTTACTGTCACCTTTTCAGCAGACGCAACCCATCACTTCCTTTGGCGCTGAAGCGGCTGCTACTTCTCATGACATAGCACCGCCACTTGTTTTTTAAACATGCCCCCATTTAAATTGCACTGGAGTAGAGGCAGCACGGTGGTTCAGTGGTTAGCACAGTAGCCTTGCAGCGCTGGGGGCCTGGGTTCAACTCCCACTAAGGGGCAAAAACCAAATTGCATTGCAGTGAATTACATAGCATTGGGTCGGCGCAGGGGGCGTGGCTTACCGGCTTAAGCCTGGTATGATTGGCCACGTGCATTGGCTGGGGGCGGGGCCTACCGGCTTAAGCCTGGTATGATTGGCCACGTGCAGTGGCTGGGGGCGGGGCCTACCGGCTTAAGCCTGGTACAGTTGACAACATGAAATGCTTACTGCCACCTCTTCAGCAGACGCAACACTTCGTTACCTTTTGCGCTGGCGCCGCTGTTACTTCTCATGGCATAGCACCGCCATTTGTTTTATTGAACATGCCCCCCGCGATGGGGGCGTGGCTTACCGGCTTAAGCCCGGTACAGTCGGCAACTTGCAGTGCATTGCATAGCGTCGGTGCCGGGGGCGGGGCTTACCGCGATGGGGGCGGGGCTTACAGGCTGAAGCCCGGTACAGTCGGCAACTTGCAGTGCATTGCGTAGCGTCGGTGCCGGGGGCGGGGCTTACCGCGATGGGGCGGGGCTTACCGCCTGAAGCCCGGTACAGTCGGCAACTTGCAGTGCATTGCGTAGCGTCGGTGCCGGGGGCGGGGCTTACCGCGATGGGGCGGGGCTTACCGGCTTAATCCCGGTACAGATGGAAACATGCAGTGCATTGCGTAGCGTCGGTGCCGGGGGCGGGGCTTACCGCGATGGGGCGGGCTTACCGGCTTAATCCCGGTACAGATGGAAACTTGCAGTGCATTGCATAGCGTCGGTGCCGGGGGCGGGGCTTACCGCGATGGGGCGGGGCTTACCGCGTCATGCCAGGTACAGTGTGCAACTATGGCAACATGCAATGCTTACTGTCACCTTTTCAGCAGACGCAACCCATCACTTCCTTTGGCGCTGAAGCGGCTGCTACTTCTCATGACATAGCACCGCCACTTGTTTTTTAAACATGCCCCCATTTAAATTGCACTGGAGTAGAGGCAGCACGGTGGTTCATTGGTTAGCACAGTAGCCTTGCAGCGCTGGGGGCCTGGGTTCAACTCCCACTAAGGGCAAAAACCAAATTGCATTGCAGTGAATTACATAGCATTGGGTCGGCGCAGGGGGCGTGGCTTACCGGCTTAAGCCTGGTATGATTGGCCACGTGCATTGGCTGGGGGCGGGGCCTACCGGCTTAAGCCTGGTATGATTGGCCACGTGCATTGGCTGGGGGCGGGGCCTACCGGCTTAAGCCTGGTACAGTTGACAACATGAAATGCTTACTGCCACCTCTTCAGCAGACGCAACACTTCGTTACCTTTTGCGCTGGCGCCGCTGTTACTTCTCATGGCATAGCACCGCCATTTGTTTTATTGAACATGCCCCCCGCGATGGGGGCGTGGCTTACCGGCTTAAGCCCGGTACAGTCGGCAACTTGCAGTGCATTGCATAGCGTCGGTGCCGGGGGCGGGGCTTACCGCGATGGGGGCGGGCTTACAGGCTGAAGCCCGGTACAGTCGGCAACTTGCAGTGCATTGCGTAGCGTCGGTGCCGGGGGCGGGGCTTACCGCGATGGGGCGGGGCTTACCGGCTTAATCCCGGTACAGATGGAAACATGCAGTGCATTGCATAGCGTCGGTGCCGGGGGCGGGGCTTACCGCGATGGGGGCGGGGCTTACCGGCTTAAGCCGGGTACAGTCGGCAACATACAGTGCATTGCGTAGCGTCGGTGCCGGGGGCGGGGCTTACCGCGATGGGGGCGGGGCTTACAGGCTGAAGCCCGGTACAGTCGGCAACTTGCAGTGCATTGCGTAGCGTCGGTGCCGGGGGCGGGGCTTACCGCGATGGGGGCGGGGCTTACAGGCTGAAGCCCGGTACAGTCGGCAACTTGCAGTGCATTGCGTAGCGTCGGTGCCGGGGGCGGGGCTTACCGCGATGGGGGCGGGGCTTACAGGCTGAAGCCCGGTACAGTCGGCAACTTGCAGTGCATTGCGTAGCGTCGGTGCCGGGGGCGGGGCTTACCGCGATGGGGGCGGGGCTTACCGGCTGAAGCCCGGTACAGTCGGCAACTTGCAGTGCATTGCGTAGCGTCGGTGCCGGGGGCGGGGCTTACCGCGATGGGGCGGGGCTTACCGGCTTAATCCCGGTACAGATGGAAACATGCAGTGCATTGCATAGCGTCGGTGCCGGGGGCGGGGCTTACCGCGATGGGGGCGGGGCTTACCGGCTGAAGCCCGGTACAGTCGGCAACTTGCAGTGCATTGCGTAGCGTCGGTGCCGGGGGCGGGGCTTACCGCGATGGGGCGGGGCTTACCGGCTTAATCCCGGTACAGATGGAAACATGCAGTGCATTGCATAGCGTCGGTGCCGGGGGCGGGGCTTACCGCGATGGGGGCGGGGCTTACCGGCTGAAGCCCGGTACAGTCGGCAACTTGCAGTGCATTGCGTAGCGTCGGTGCCGGGGGCGGGGCTTACCGCGATGGGGCGGGGCTTACCGGCTTAATCCCGGTACAGATGGAAACATGCAGTGCATTGCATAGCGTCGGGGCCGGGGGCAGGGCTTACCGCGATGGGGCGGGGCTTACCGGCTTAATCTTGGTACAGATGGAAACATGCAGTGCATTGCATAGCGTCGGTGCCGGGGGCGGGGCTTACCGGCTTAAGCCGGGTACAGTCGGCAACATACAGTGCATTGCGTAGCGTCGGTGCCGGGGGCGGGGCTTACCGCGATGGGGGCGGGGCTTACAGGCTGAAGCCCGGTACAGTCGGCAACTTGCAGTGCATTGCGTAGCGTCGGTGCCGGGGGCGGGGCTTACCGCGATGGGGCGGGGCTTACCGGCTTAATCCCGGTACAGATGGAAACATGCAGTGCATTGCATAGCGTCGGTGCCGGGGGCGGGGCTTACCGCGATGGGGCGGGGCTTACCGGCTTAAGCCCGGTACAGATGGAAACATGCAGTGCATTGCATAGCGTCGGTGCCGGGGGCGGGGCTTACCGCGATGGGGGCGGGGCTTACCGGCTTAAGCCGGGTACAGTCGGCAACATACAGTGCATTGCGTAGCGTCGGTGCCGGGGGCGGGGCTGACCGCGATGGGTTGGGTTGGACCGCGATGGGGGCCTGGGTTCAACTCCCACTAAGGGCAAAAACCAAATTGCATTGCAGTGAATTACATAGCATTGGGTCGGCGCAGGGGGCGTGGCTTACCGGCTTAAGCCTGGTATGATTGGCCACGTGCATTGGCTGGGGGCGGGGCCTACCAGCTTAAGCCTGGTATGATTGGCCACGTGCATTGGCTGGGGGCGGGGCCTACCGGCTTAAGCCTGGTACAGTTGACAACATGAAATGCTTACTGCCACCTCTTCAGCAGACGCAACACTTCGTTACCTTTTGCGCTGGCGCCGCTGTTACTTCTCATGGCATAGCACCGCCATTTGTTTTATTGAACATGCCCCCCGCGATGGGGGCGTGGCTTACCGGCTTAAGCCCGGTACAGTCGGCAACTTGCAGTGCATTGCGTAGCGTCGGTGCCGGGGGCGGGGCTTACCGCGATGGGGGCGGGGCTTACCGGCTGAAGCCCGGTACAGTCGGCAACTTGCAGTGCATTGCGTAGCGTCGGTGCCGGGGGCGGGGCTTACCGCGATGGGGCGGGGCTTACCGGCTTAATCCCGGTACAGATGGAAACATGCAGTGCATTGCGTAGCGTCGGTGCCGGGGGCGGGGCTTACCGCGATGGGGCGGGGCTTACCGGCTTAATCCCGGTACAGATGGAAACATGCAGTGCATTGCATAGCGTCGGTGCCGGGGGCGGGGCTTACCGCGATGGGGCGGGGCTTACCGCGTCATGCCAGGTACAGTGTGCAACTATGGCAACATGCAATGCTTACTGTCACCTTTTCAGCAGACGCAACCCATCACTTCCTTTGGCGCTGAAGCGGCTGCTACTTCTCATGACATAGCACCGCCACTTGTTTTTTAAACATGCCCCCATTTAAATTGCACTGGAGTAGAGGCAGCACGGTGGTTCAGTGGTTAGCACAGTAGCCTTGCAGCGCTGGGGGCCTGGGTTCAACTCCCACTAAGGGCAAAAACCAAATTGCATTGCAGTGAATTACATAGCATTGGGTCGGCGCAGGGGGCGTGGCTTACCGGCTTAAGCCTGGTATGATTGGCCACGTGCATTGGCTGGGGGCGGGGCCTACCGGCTTAAGCCTGGTATGATTGGCCACGTGCATTGGCTGGGGGCGGGGCCTACCGGCTTAAGCCTGGTACAGTTGACAACATGAAATGCTTACTGCCACCTCTTCAGCAGACGCAACACTTCGTTACCTTTTGCGCTGGCGCCGCTGTTACTTCTCATGGCATAGCACCGCCATTTGTTTTATTGAACATGCCCCCCGCGATGGGGGCGTGGCTTACCGGCTTAAGCCCGGTACAGTCGGCAACTTGCAGTGCATTGCATAGCGTCGGTGCCGGGGGCGGGGCTTACCGCGATGGGGGCGGGGCTTACAGGCTGAAGCCCGGTACAGTCGGCAACTTGCAGTGCATTGCGTAGCGTCGGTGCCGGGGGCGGGGCTTACCGCGATGGGGCGGGGCTTACCGGCTGAAGCCCGGTACAGTCGGCAACTTGCAGTGCATTGCGTAGCGTCGGTGCCGGGGGCGGGGCTTACCGCGATGGGGCGGGGCTTACCGGCTTAATCCCGGTACAGATGGAAACATGCAGTGCATTGCGTAGCGTCGGTGCCGGGGGCGGGGCTTACCGCGATGGGGCGGGGCTTACCGGCTTAATCCCGGTACAGATGGAAACATGCAGTGCATTGCATAGCGTCGGTGCCGGGGGCGGGGCTTACCGCGATGGGGCGGGGCTTACCGCGTCATGCCAGGTACAGTGTGCAACTATGGCAACATGCAATGCTTACTGTCACCTTTTCAGCAGACGCAACCCATCACTTCCTTTGGCGCTGAAGCGGCTGCTACTTCTCATGACATAGCACCGCCACTTGTTTTTTAAACATGCCCCCATTTAAATTGCACTGGAGTAGAGGCAGCACGGTGGTTCATTGGTTAGCACAGTAGCCTTGCAGCGCTGGGGGCCTGGGTTCAACTCCCACTAAGGGCAAAAACCAAATTGCATTGCAGTGAATTACATAGCATTGGGTCGGCGCAGGGGGCGTGGCTTACCGGCTTAAGCCTGGTATGATTGGCCACGTGCATTGGCTGGGGGCGGGGCCTACCGGCTTAAGCCTGGTATGATTGGCCACGTGCATTGGCTGGGGGCGGGGCCTACCGGCTTAAGCCTGGTACAGTTGACAACATGAAATGCTTACTGCCACCTCTTCAGCAGACGCAACACTTCGTTACCTTTTGCGCTGGCGCCGCTGTTACTTCTCATGGCATAGCACCGCCATTTGTTTTATTGAACATGCCCCCCGCGATGGGGGCGTGGCTTACCGGCTTAAGCCCGGTACAGTCGGCAACTTGCAGTGCATTGCATAGCGTCGGTGCCGGGGGCGGGGCTTACCGCGATGGGGGCGGGGCTTACAGGCTGAAGCCCGGTACAGTCGGCAACTTGCAGTGCATTGCGTAGCGTCGGTGCCGGGGGCGGGGCTTACCGCGATGGGGCGGGGCTTACCGGCTTAATCCCGGTACAGATGGAAACATGCAGTGCATTGCATAGCGTCGGTGCCGGGGGCGGGGCTTACCGCGATGGGGGCGGGGCTTACCGGCTTAAGCCGGGTACAGTCGGCAACATACAGTGCATTGCGTAGCGTCGGTGCCGGGGGCGGGGCTTACCGCGATGGGGGCGGGGCTTACAGGCTGAAGCCCGGTACAGTCGGCAACTTGCAGTGCATTGCGTAGCGTCGGTGCCGGGGGCGGGGCTTACCGCGATGGGGGCGGGGCTTACAGGCTGAAGCCCGGTACAGTCGGCAACTTGCAGTGCATTGCGTAGCGTCGGTGCCGGGGGCGGGGCTTACCGCGATGGGGGCGGGGCTTACAGGCTGAAGCCCGGTACAGTCGGCAACTTGCAGTGCATTGCGTAGCGTCGGTGCCGGGGGCGGGGCTTACCGCGATGGGGGCGGGGCTTACCGGCTGAAGCCCGGTACAGTCGGCAACTTGCAGTGCATTGCGTAGCGTCGGTGCCGGGGGCGGGGCTTACCGCGATGGGGCGGGGCTTACCGGCTTAATCCCGGTACAGATGGAAACATGCAGTGCATTGCATAGCGTCGGTGCCGGGGGCGGGGCTTACCGCGATGGGGGCGGGGCTTACCGGCTGAAGCCCGGTACAGTCGGCAACTTGCAGTGCATTGCGTAGCGTCGGTGCCGGGGGCGGGGCTTACCGCGATGGGGCGGGGCTTACCGGCTTAATCCCGGTACAGATGGAAACATGCAGTGCATTGCATAGCGTCGGTGCCGGGGGCGGGGCTTACCGCGATGGGGGCGGGGCTTACCGGCTGAAGCCCGGTACAGTCGGCAACTTGCAGTGCATTGCGTAGCGTCGGTGCCGGGGGCGGGGCTTACCGCGATGGGGCGGGGCTTACCGGCTTAATCCCGGTACAGATGGAAACATGCAGTGCATTGCATAGCGTCGGGGCCGGGGGGCGGGGCTTACCGCGATGGGGCGGGGCTTACCGGCTTAATCTTGGTACAGATGGAAACATGCAGTGCATTGCATAGCGTCGGTGCCGGGGGCGGGGCTTACCGGCTTAAGCCGGGTACAGTCGGCAACATACAGTGCATTGCGTAGCGTCGGTGCCGGGGGCGGGGCTTACCGCGATGGGGGCGGGGCTTACAGGCTGAAGCCCGGTACAGTCGGCAACTTGCAGTGCATTGCGTAGCGTCGGTGCCGGGGGCGGGGCTTACCGCGATGGGGCGGGGCTTACCGGCTTAATCCCGGTACAGATGGAAACATGCAGTGCATTGCATAGCGTCGGTGCCGGGGGCGGGGCTTACCGCGATGGGGCGGGGCTTACCGGCTTAAGCCCGGTACAGATGGAAACATGCAGTGCATTGCATAGCGTCGGTGCCGGGGGCGGGGCTTACCGCGATGGGGGCGGGGCTTACCGGCTTAAGCCGGGTACAGTCGGCAACATACAGTGCATTGCGTAGCGTCGGTGCCGGGGGCGGGGCTGACCGCGATGGGTTGGGTTGGACCGCGATGGGGGCCTGGGTTCAACTCCCACTAAGGGCAAAAACCAAATTGCATTGCAGTGAATTACATAGCATTGGGTCGGCGCAGGGGGCGTGGCTTACCGGCTTAAGCCTGGTATGATTGGCCACGTGCATTGGCTGGGGGCGGGGCCTACCAGCTTAAGCCTGGTATGATTGGCCACGTGCATTGGCTGGGGGCGGGGCCTACCGGCTTAAGCCTGGTACAGTTGACAACATGAAATGCTTACTGCCACCTCTTCAGCAGACGCAACACTTCGTTACCTTTTGCGCTGGCGCCGCTGTTACTTCTCATGGCATAGCACCGCCATTTGTTTTATTGAACATGCCCCCCGCGATGGGGGCGTGGCTTACCGGCTTAAGCCCGGTACAGTCGGCAACTTGCAGTGCATTGCGTAGCGTCGGTGCCGGGGGCGGGGCTTACCGCGATGGGGGCGGGGCTTACCGGCTGAAGCCCGGTACAGTCGGCAACTTGCAGTGCATTGCGTAGCGTCGGTGCCGGGGGCGGGGCTTACCGCGATGGGGCGGGGCTTACCGGCTTAATCCCGGTACAGATGGAAACATGCAGTGCATTGCGTAGCGTCGGTGCCGGGGGCGGGGCTTACCGCGATGGGGCGGGGCTTACCGGCTTAATCCCGGTACAGATGGAAACATGCAGTGCATTGCATAGCGTCGGTGCCGGGGGCGGGGCTTACCGCGATGGGGCGGGGCTTACCGCGTCATGCCAGGTACAGTGTGCAACTATGGCAACATGCAATGCTTACTGTCACCTTTTCAGCAGACGCAACCCATCACTTCCTTTGGCGCTGAAGCGGCTGCTACTTCTCATGACATAGCACCGCCACTTGTTTTTTAAACATGCCCCCATTTAAATTGCACTGGAGTAGAGGCAGCACGGTGGTTCAGTGGTTAGCACAGTAGCCTTGCAGCGCTGGGGGCCTGGGTTCAACTCCCACTAAGGGCAAAAACCAAATTGCATTGCAGTGAATTACATAGCATTGGGTCGGCGCAGGGGGCGTGGCTTACCGGCTTAAGCCTGGTATGATTGGCCACGTGCATTGGCTGGGGGCGGGGCCTACCGGCTTAAGCCTGGTATGATTGGCCACGTGCATTGGCTGGGGGCGGGGCCTACCGGCTTAAGCCTGGTACAGTTGACAACATGAAATGCTTACTGCCACCTCTTCAGCAGACGCAACACTTCGTTACCTTTTGCGCTGGCGCCGCTGTTACTTCTCATGGCATAGCACCGCCATTTGTTTTATTGAACATGCCCCCCGCGATGGGGGCGTGGCTTACCGGCTTAAGCCCGGTACAGTCGGCAACTTGCAGTGCATTGCGTAGCGTCGGTGCCGGGGGCGGGGCTTACCGCGATGGGGGCGGGGCTTACCGGCTGAAGCCCGGTACAGTCGGCAACTTGCAGTGCATTGCGTAGCGTCGGTGCCGGGGGCGGGGCTTACCGCGATGGGGCGGGGCTTACCGGCTTAATCCCGGTACAGACGGAAACATGCAGTGCATTGCGTAGCGTCGGTGCCGGGGGCGGGGCTTACCGCGATGGGGCGGGGCTTACCGGCTTAATCCCGGTACAGATGGAAACATGCAGTGCATTGCATAGCGTCGGTGCCGGGGGCGGGGCTTACCGCGATGGGGCGGGGCTTACCGCGTCATGCCAGGTACAGTGTGCAACTATGGCAACATGCAATGCTTACTGTCACCTTTTCAGCAGACGCAACCCATCACTTCCTTTGGCGCTGAAGCGGCTGCTACTTCTCATGACATAGCACCGCCACTTGTTTTTTAAACATGCCCCCATTTAAATTGCACTGGAGTAGAGGCAGCACGGTGGTTCAGTGGTTAGCACAGTAGCCTTGCAGCGCTGGGGGCCTGGGTTCAACTCCCACTAAGGGCAAAAACCAAATTGCATTGCAGTGAATTACATAGCATTGGGTCGGCGCAGGGGGCGTGGCTTACCGGCTTAAGCCTGGTATGATTGGCCACGTGCATTGGCTGGGGGCGGGGCCTACCGGCTTAAGCCTGGTATGATTGGCCACGTGCATTGGCTGGGGGCGGGGCCTACCGGCTTAAGCCTGGTACAGTTGACAACATGAAATGCTTACTGCCACACTTCAGCAGACGCAACACTTCGTTACCTTTTGCGCTGGCGCCGCTGTTACTTCTCATGGCATAGCACCGCCATTTGTTTTATTGAACATGCCCCCCGCGATGGGGGCGTGGCTTACCGGCTTAAGCCCGGTACAGTCGGCAACTTGCAGTGCATTGCATAGCGTCGGTGCCGGGGGCGGGGCTTACCGCGATGGGGGCGGGGCTTACAGGCTGAAGCCCGGTACAGTCGGCAACTTGCAGTGCATTGCGTAGCGTCGGTGCCGGGGGCGGGGCTTACCGCGATGGGGCGGGGCTTACCGGCTGAAGCCCGGTACAGTCGGCAACTTGCAGTGCATTGCGTAGCGTCGGTGCCGGGGGCGGGGCTTACCGCGATGGGGCGGGGCTTACCGGCTTAATCCCGGTACAGATGGAAACATGCAGTGCATTGCGTAGCGTCGGTGCCGGGGGCGGGGCTTACCGCGATGGGGCGGGGCTTACCGGCTTAATCCCGGTACAGATGGAAACATGCAGTGCATTGCATAGCGTCGGTGCCGGGGGCGGGGCTTACCGCGATGGGGGCGGGGCTTACCGGCTGAAGCCCGGTACAGTCGGCAACTTGCAGTGCATTGCGTAGCGTCGGTGCCGGGGGCGGGGCTTACCGCGATGGGGCGGGGCTTACCGGCTTAATCCCGGTACAGATGGAAACATGCAGTGCATTGCATAGCGTCGGGGCCGGGGGCAGGACTTACCGCGATGGGGCGGGGCTTACCGGCTTAATCTTGGTACAGATGGAAACATGCAGTGCATTGCATAGCGTCGGTGCCGGGGGCGGGGCTTACCGGCTTAAGCCGGGTACAGTCGGCAACATACAGTGCATTGCGTAGCGTCGGTGCCGGGGGCGGGGCTTACCGCGATGGGGGCGGGGCTTACAGGCTGAAGCCCGGTACAGTCGGCAACTTGCAGTGCATTGCGTAGCGTCGGTGCCGGGGGCGGGGCTTACCGCGATGGGGCGGGGCTTACCGGCTTAATCCCGGTACAGATGGAAACATGCAGTGCATTGCATAGCGTCGGTGCCGGGGGCGGGGCTTACCGCGATGGGGCGGGGCTTACCGGCTTAAGCCCGGTACAGATGGAAACATGCAGTGCATTGCATAGCGTCGGTGCCGGGGGCGGGGCTTACCGCGATGGGGGCGGGGCTTACCGGCTTAAGCCGGGTACAGTCGGCAACATACAGTGCATTGCGTAGCGTCGGTGCCGGGGGCGGGGCTGACCGCGATGGGTTGGGTTGGACCGCGATGGGGGCCTGGGTTCAACTCCCACTAAGGGCAAAAACCAAATTGCATTGCAGTGAATTACATAGCATTGGGTCGGCGCAGGGGGCGTGGCTTACCGGCTTAAGCCTGGTATGATTGGCCACGTGCATTGGCTGGGGGCGGGGCCTACCAGCTTAAGCCTGGTATGATTGGCCACGTGCATTGGCTGGGGGCGGGGCCTACCGGCTTAAGCCTGGTACAGTTGACAACATGAAATGCTTACTGCCACCTCTTCAGCAGACGCAACACTTCGTTACCTTTTGCGCTGGCGCCGCTGTTACTTCTCATGGCATAGCACCGCCATTTGTTTTATTGAACATGCCCCCCGCGATGGGGGCGTGGCTTACCGGCTTAAGCCCGGTACAGTCGGCAACTTGCAGTGCATTGCGTAGCGTCGGTGCCGGGGGCGGGGCTTCCCGCGATGGGGGCGGGGCTTACCGGCTGAAGCCCGGTACAGTCGGCAACTTGCAGTGCATTGCGTAGCGTCGGTGCCTGGGGCGGGGCTTACCGCGATGGGGCGGGGCTTACCGGCTTAATCCTGGTACAGATGGAAACATGCAGTGCATTGCGTAGCGTCGGTGCCGGGGGCGGGGCTTACCGCGATGGGGCGGGGCTTACCGGCTTAATCCCGGTACAGATGGAAACATGCAGTGCATTGCATAGCGTCGGTGCCGGGGGCGGGGCTTACCGCGATGGGGCGGGGCTTACCGCGTCATGCCAGGTACAGTGTGCAACTATGGCAACATGCAATGCTTACTGTCACCTTTTCAGCAGACGCAACCCATCACTTCCTTTGGCGCTGAAGCGGCTGCTACTTCTCATGACATAGCACCGCCACTTGTTTTTTAAACATGCCCCCATTTAAATTGCACTGGAGTAGAGGCAGCACGGTGGTTCAGTGGTTAGCACAGTAGCCTTGCAGCGCTGGGGGCCTGGGTTCAACTCCCACTAAGGGCAAAAACCAAATTGCATTGCAGTGAATTACATAGCATTGGGTCGGCGCAGGGGGCGTGGCTTACCGGCTTAAGCCTGGTATGATTGGCCACGTGCATTGGCTGGGGGCGGGGCCTACCGGCTTAAGCCTGGTATGATTGGCCACGTGCATTGGCTGGGGGCGGGGCCTACCGGCTTAAGCCTGGTACAGTTGACAACATGAAATGCTTACTGCCACCTCTTCAGCAGACGCAACACTTCGTTACCTTTTGCGCTGGCGCCGCTGTTACTTCTCATGGCATAGCACCGCCATTTGTTTTATTGAACATGCCCCCCGCGATGGGGGCGTGGCTTACCGGCTTAAGCCCGGTACAGTCGGCAACTTGCAGTGCATTGCATAGCGTCGGTGCCGGGGGCGGGGCTTACCGCGATGGGGGCGGGGCTTACAGGCTGAAGCCCGGTACAGTCGGCAACTTGCAGTGCATTGCGTAGCGTCGGTGCCGGGGGCGGGGCTTACCGCGATGGGGCGGGGCTTACCGGCTGAAGCCCGGTACAGTCGGCAACTTGCAGTGCATTGCGTAGCGTCGGTGCCGGGGGCGGGGCTTACCGCGATGGGGCGGGGCTTACCGGCTTAATCCCGGTACAGATGGAAACCTGCAGTGCATTGCGTAGCGTCGGTGCCGGGGGCGGGGCTTACCGCGATGGGGCGGGGCTTACCGGCTTAATCCCGGTACAGATGGAAACATGCAGTGCATTGCATAGCGTCGGTGCCGGGGGCGGGGCTTACCGCGATGGGGCGGGGCTTACCGCGTCATGCCAGGTACAGTGTGCAACTATGGCAACATGCAATGCTTACTGTCACCTTTTCAGCAGACGCAACCCATCACTTCCTTTGGCGCTGAAGCGGCTGCTACTTCTCATGACATAGCACCGCCACTTGTTTTTTAAACATGCCCCCATTTAAATTGCACTGGAGTAGAGGCAGCACGGTGGTTCATTGGTTAGCACAGTAGCCTTGCAGCGCTGGGGGCCTGGGTTCAACTCCCACTAAGGGCAAAAACCAAATTGCATTGCAGTGAATTACATAGCATTGGGTCGGCGCAGGGGGCGTGGCTTACCGGCTTAAGCCTGGTATGATTGGCCACGTGCATTGGCTGGGGGCGGGGCCTACCGGCTTAAGCCTGGTATGATTGGCCACGTGCATTGGCTGGGGGCGGGGCCTACCGGCTTAAGCCTGGTACAGTTGACAACATGAAATGCTTACTGCCACCTCTTCAGCAGACGCAACACTTCGTTACCTTTTGCGCTGGCGCCGCTGTTACTTCTCATGGCATAGCACCGCCATTTGTTTTATTGAACATGCCCCCCGCGATGGGGGCGTGGCTTACCGGCTTAAGCCCGGTACAGTCGGCAACTTGCAGTGCATTGCATAGCGTCGGTGCCGGGGGCGGGGCTTACCGCGATGGGGGCGGGGCTTACAGGCTGAAGCCCGGTACAGTCGGCAACTTGCAGTGCATTGCGTAGCGTCGGTGCCGGGGGCGGGGCTTACCGCGATGGGGCGGGGCTTACCGGCTTAATCCCGGTACAGATGGAAACATGCAGTGCATTGCATAGCGTCGGTGCCGGGGGCGGGGCTTACCGCGATGGGGGCGGGGCTTACCGGCTTAAGCCGGGTACAGTCGGCAACATACAGTGCATTGCGTAGCGTCGGTGCCGGGGGCGGGGCTTACCGCGATGGGGGCGGGGCTTACAGGCTGAAGCCCGGTACAGTCGGCAACTTGCAGTGCATTGCGTAGCGTCGGTGCCGGGGGCGGGGCTTACCGCGATGGGGGCGGGGCTTACAGGCTGAAGCCCGGTACAGTCGGCAACTTGCAGTGCATTGCGTAGCGTCGGTGCCGGGGGCGGGGCTTACCGCGATGGGGGCGGGGCTTACAGGCTGAAGCCCGGTACAGTCGGCAACTTGCAGTGCATTGCGTAGCGTCGGTGCCGGGGGCGGGGCTTACCGCGATGGGGGCGGGGCTTACCGGCTGAAGCCCGGTACAGTCGGCAACTTGCAGTGCATTGCGTAGCGTCGGTGCCGGGGGCGGGGCTTACCGCGATGGGGCGGGGCTTACCGGCTTAATCCCGGTACAGATGGAAACATGCAGTGCATTGCATAGCGTCGGTGCCGGGGGCGGGGCTTACCGCGATGGGGGCGGGGCTTACCGGCTGAAGCCCGGTACAGTCGGCAACTTGCAGTGCATTGCGTAGCGTCGGTGCCGGGGGCGGGGCTTACCGCGATGGGGCGGGGCTTACCGGCTTAATCCCGGTACAGATGGAAACATGCAGTGCATTGCATAGCGTCGGTGCCGGGGGCGGGGCTTACCGCGATGGGGGCGGGGCTTACCGGCTGAAGCCCGGTACAGTCGGCAACTTGCAGTGCATTGCGTAGCGTCGGTGCCGGGGGCGGGGCTTACCGCGATGGGGCGGGGCTTACCGGCTTAATCCCGGTACAGATGGAAACATGCAGTGCATTGCATAGCGTCGGGGCCGGGGGCAGGGCTTACCGCGATGGGGCGGGGCTTACCGGCTTAATCTTGGTACAGATGGAAACATGCAGTGCATTGCATAGCGTCGGTGCCGGGGGCGGGGCTTACCGGCTTAAGCCGGGTACAGTCGGCAACATACAGTGCATTGCGTAGCGTCGGTGCCGGGGGCGGGGCTTACCGCGATGGGGGCGGGGCTTACAGGCTGAAGCCCGGTACAGTCGGCAACTTGCAGTGCATTGCGTAGCGTCGGTGCCGGGGGCGGGGCTTACCGCGATGGGGCGGGGCTTACCGGCTTAATCCCGGTACAGATGGAAACATGCAGTGCATTGCATAGCGTCGGTGCCGGGGGCGGGGCTTACCGCGATGGGGCGGGGCTTACCGGCTTAAGCCCGGTACAGATGGAAACATGCAGTGCATTGCATAGCGTCGGTGCCGGGGGCGGGGCTTACCGCGATGGGGGCGGGGCTTACCGGCTTAAGCCGGGTACAGTCGGCAACATACAGTGCATTGCGTAGCGTCGGTGCCGGGGGCGGGGCTGACCGCGATGGGTTGGGTTGGACCGCGATGGGGGCCTGGGTTCAACTCCCACTAAGGGCAAAAACCAAATTGCATTGCAGTGAATTACATAGCATTGGGTCGGCGCAGGGGGCGTGGCTTACCGGCTTAAGCCTGGTATGATTGGCCACGTGCATTGGCTGGGGGCGGGGCCTACCAGCTTAAGCCTGGTATGATTGGCCACGTGCATTGGCTGGGGGCGGGGCCTACCGGCTTAAGCCTGGTACAGTTGACAACATGAAATGCTTACTGCCACCTCTTCAGCAGACGCAACACTTCGTTACCTTTTGCGCTGGCGCCGCTGTTACTTCTCATGGCATAGCACCGCCATTTGTTTTATTGAACATGCCCCCCGCGATGGGGGCGTGGCTTACCGGCTTAAGCCCGGTACAGTCGGCAACTTGCAGTGCATTGCGTAGCGTCGGTGCCGGGGGCGGGGCTTACCGCGATGGGGGCGGGGCTTACCGGCTGAAGCCCGGTACAGTCGGCAACTTGCAGTGCATTGCGTAGCGTCGGTGCCGGGGGCGGGGCTTACCGCGATGGGGCGGGGCTTACCGGCTTAATCCCGGTACAGATGGAAACATGCAGTGCATTGCATAGCGTCGGTGCCGGGGGCGGGGCTTACCGCGATGGGGCGGGGCTTACCGGCTTAATCCCGGTACAGATGGAAACATGCAGTGCATTGCATAGCGTCGGTGCCGGGGGCGGGGCTTACCGCGATGGGGCGGGGCTTACCGCGTCATGCCAGGTACAGTGTGCAACTATGGCAACATGCAATGCTTACTGTCACCTTTTCAGCAGACGCAACCCATCACTTCCTTTGGCGCTGAAGCGGCTGCTACTTCTCATGACATAGCACCGCCACTTGTTTTTTAAACATGCCCCCATTTAAATTGCACTGGAGTAGAGGCAGCACGGTGGTTCAGTGGTTAGCACAGTAGCCTTGCAGCGCTGGGGGCCTGGGTTCAACTCCCACTAAGGGCAAAAACCAAATTGCATTGCAGTGAATTACATAGCATTGGGTCGGCGCAGGGGGCGTGGCTTACCGGCTTAAGCCTGGTATGATTGGCCACGTGCATTGGCTGGGGGCGGGGCCTACCGGCTTAAGCCTGGTATGATTGGCCACGTGCATTGGCTGGGGGCGGGGCCTACCGGCTTAAGCCTGGTACAGTTGACAACATGAAATGCTTACTGCCACCTCTTCAGCAGACGCAACACTTCGTTACCTTTTGCGCTGGCGCCGCTGTTACTTCTCATGGCATAGCACCGCCATTTGTTTTATTGAACATGCCCCCCGCGATGGGGGCGTGGCTTACCGGCTTAAGCCCGGTACAGTCGGCAACTTGCAGTGCATTGCATAGCGTCGGTGCCGGGGGCGGGGCTTACCGCGATGGGGGCGGGGCTTACAGGCTGAAGCCCGGTACAGTCGGCAACTTGCAGTGCATTGCGTAGCGTCGGTGCCGGGGGCGGGGCTTACCGCGATGGGGCGGGGCTTACCGGCTGAAGCCCGGTACAGTCGGCAACTTGCAGTGCATTGCGTAGCGTCGGTGCCGGGGGCGGGGCTTACCGCGATGGGGCGGGGCTTACCGGCTTAATCCCGGTACAGATGGAAACATGCAGTGCATTGCGTAGCGTCGGTGCCGGGGGCGGGGCTTACCGCGATGGGGCGGGGCTTACCGGCTTAATCCCGGTACAGATGGAAACATGCAGTGCATTGCATAGCGTCGGTGCCGGGGGCGGGGCTTACCGCGATGGGGCGGGGCTTACCGCGTCATGCCAGGTACAGTGTGCAACTATGGCAACATGCAATGCTTACTGTCACCTTTTCAGCAGACGCAACCCATCACTTCCTTTGGCGCTGAAGCGGCTGCTACTTCTCATGACATAGCACCGCCACTTGTTTTTTAAACATGCCCCCATTTAAATTGCACTGGAGTAGAGGCAGCACGGTGGTTCATTGGTTAGCACAGTAGCCTTGCAGCGCTGGGGGCCTGGGTTCAACTCCCACTAAGGGCAAAAACCAAATTGCATTGCAGTGAATTACATAGCATTGGGTCGGCGCAGGGGGCGTGGCTTACCGGCTTAAGCCTGGTATGATTGGCCACGTGCATTGGCTGGGGGCGGGGCCTACCGGCTTAAGCCTGGTATGATTGGCCACGTGCATTGGCTGGGGGCGGGGCCTACCGGCTTAAGCCTGGTACAGTTGACAACATGAAATGCTTACTGCCACCTCTTCAGCAGACGCAACACTTCGTTACCTTTTGCGCTGGCGCCGCTGTTACTTCTCATGGCATAGCACCGCCATTTGTTTTATTGAACATGCCCCCCGCGATGGGGGCGTGGCTTACCGGCTTAAGCCCGGTACAGTCGGCAACTTGCAGTGCATTGCATAGCGTCGGTGCCGGGGGCGGGGCTTACCGCGATGGGGGCGGGGCTTACAGGCTGAAGCCCGGTACAGTCGGCAACTTGCAGTGCATTGCGTAGCGTCGGTGCCGGGGGCGGGGCTTACCGCGATGGGGCGGGGCTTACCGGCTTAATCCCGGTACAGATGGAAACATGCAGTGCATTGCATAGCGTCGGTGCCGGGGGCGGGGCTTACCGCGATGGGGGCGGGGCTTACAGGCTGAAGCCCGGTACAGTCGGCAACTTGCAGTGCATTGCGTAGCGTCGGTGCCGGGGGCGGGGCTCACCGCGATGGGGCGGGGCTTACCGGCTTAATCCCGGTACAGATGGAAACATGCAGTGCATTGCATAGCGTCGGGGCCGGGGGCAGGGCTTACCGCGATGGGGCGGGGCTTACCGGCTTAATCTTGGTACAGATGGAAACATGCAGTGCATTGCATAGCGTCGGTGCCGGGGGCGGGGCTTACCGGCTTAAGCCGGGTACAGTCGGCAACATGCAGTGCATTGCGTAGCGTCGGTGCCGGGGGCGGGGCTTACCGCGATGGGGGCGGGGCTTACAGGCTGAAGCCCGGTACAGTCGGCAACTTGCAGTGCATTGCGTAGCGTCGGTGCCGGGGGCGGGGCTTACCGCGATGGGGCGGGGCTTACCGGCTTAATCCCGGTACAGATGGAAACATGCAGTGCATTGCATAGCGTCGGTGCCGGGGGCGGGGCTTACCGCGATGGGGCGGGGCTTACCGGCTTAAGCCCGGTACAGATGGAAACATGCAGTGCATTGCTTAGCGTCGGTGCCGGGGGCGGGGCTTACCGCGATGGGGGCGGGGCTTACCGGCTTAAGCCGGGTACAGTCGGCAACATACAGTGCATTGCGTAGCGTCGGTGCCGGGGGCGGGGCTGACCGCGATGGGTTGGGTTGGACCGCGATGGGGGCCTGGGTTCAACTCCCACTAAGGGCAAAAACCAAATTGCATTGCAGTGAATTACATAGCATTGGGTCGGCGCAGGGGGCGTGGCTTACCGGCTTAAGCCTGGTATGATTGGCCACGTGCATTGGCTGGGGGCGGGGCCTACCAGCTTAAGCCTGGTATGATTGGCCACGTGCATTGGCTGGGGGCGGGGCCTACCGGCTTAAGCCTGGTACAGTTGACAACATGAAATGCTTACTGCCACCTCTTCAGCAGACGCAACACTTCGTTACCTTTTGCGCTGGCGCCGCTGTTACTTCTCATGGCATAGCACCGCCATTTGTTTTATTGAACATGCCCCCCGCGATGGGGGCGTGGCTTACCGGCTTAAGCCCGGTACAGTCGGCAACTTGCAGTGCATTGCGTAGCGTCGGTGCCGGGGGCGGGGCTTACCGCGATGGGGGCGGGGCTTACCGGCTGAAGCCCGGTACAGTCGGCAACTTGCAGTGCATTGCGTAGCGTCGGTGCCGGGGGCGGGGCTTACCGCGATGGGGCGGGGCTTACCGGCTTAATCCCGGTACAGATGGAAACATGCAGTGCATTGCGTAGCGTCGGTGCCGGGGGCGGGGCTTACCGCGATGGGGCGGGGCTTACCGGCTTAATCCCGGTACAGATGGAAACATGCAGTGCATTGCATAGCGTCGGTGCCGGGGGCGGGGCTTACCGCGATGGGGCGGGGCTTACCGCGTCATGCCAGGTACAGTGTGCAACTATGGCAACATGCAATGCTTACTGTCACCTTTTCAGCAGACGCAACCCATCACTTCCTTTGGCGCTGAAGCGGCTGCTACTTCTCATGACATAGCACCGCCACTTGTTTTTTAAACATGCCCCCATTTAAATTGCACTGGAGTAGAGGCAGCACGGTGGTTCAGTGGTTAGCACAGTAGCCTTGCAGCGCTGGGGGCCTGGGTTCAACTCCCACTAAGGGCAAAAACCAAATTGCATTGCAGTGAATTACATAGCATTGGGTCGGCGCAGGGGGCGTGGCTTACCGGCTTAAGCCGGTATGATTGGCCACGTGCATTGGCTGGGGGCGGGGCCTACCGGCTTAAGCCTGGTATGATTGGCCACGTGCATTGGCTGGGGGCGGGGCCTACCGGCTTAAGCCTGGTACAGTTGACAACATGAAATGCTTACTGCCACCTCTTCAGCAGACGCAACACTTCGTTACCTTTTGCGCTGGCGCCGCTGTTACTTCTCATGGCATAGCACCGCCATTTGTTTTATTGAACATGCCCCCCGCGATGGGGGCGTGGCTTACCGGCTTAAGCCCGGTACAGTCGGCAACTTGCAGTGCATTGCGTAGCGTCGGTGCCGGGGGCGGGGCTTACCGCGATGGGGGCGGGGCTTACCGGCTGAAGCCCGGTACAGTCGGCAACTTGCAGTGCATTGCGTAGCGTCGGTGCCGGGGGCGGGGCTTACCGCGATGGGGCGGGGCTTACCGGCTTAATCCCGGTACAGATGGAAACATGCAGTGCATTGCGTAGCGTCGGTGCCGGGGGCGGGGCTTACCGCGTTGGGGCGGGGCTTACCGGCTTAATCCCGGTACAGATGGAAACATGCAGTGCATTGCATAGCGTCGGTGCCGGGGGCGGGGCTTACCGCGATGGGGCGGGGCTTACCGCGTCATGCCAGGTACAGTGTGCAACTATGGCAACATGCAATGCTTACTGTCACCTTTTCAGCAGACGCAACCCATCACTTCCTTTGGCGCTGAAGCGGCTGCTACTTCTCATGACATAGCACCGCCACTTGTTTTTTAAACATGCCCCCATTTAAATTGCACTGGAGTAGAGGCAGCACGGTGGTTCAGTGGTTAGCACAGTAGCCTTGCAGCGCTGGGGGCCTGGGTTCAACTCCCACTAAGGGCAAAAACCAAATTGCATTGCAGTGAATTACATAGCATTGGGTCGGCGCAGGGGGCGTGGCTTACCGGCTTAAGCCTGGTATGATTGGCCACGTGCATTGGCTGGGGGCGGGGCCTACCGGCTTAAGCCTGGTATGATTGGCCACGTGCATTGGCTGGGGGCGGGGCCTACCGGCTTAAGCCTGGTACAGTTGACAACATGAAATGCTTACTGCCACCTCTTCAGCAGACGCAACACTTCGTTACCTTTTGCGCTGGCGCCGCTGTTACTTCTCATGGCATAGCACCGCCATTTGTTTTATTGAACATGCCCCCCGCGATGGGGGCGTGGCTTACCGGCTTAAGCCCGGTACAGTCGGCAACTTGCAGTGCATTGCATAGCGTCGGTGCCGGGGGCGGGGCTTACCGCGATGGGGGCGGGGCTTACAGGCTGAAGCCCGGTACAGTCGGCAACTTGCAGTGCATTGCGTAGCGTCGGTGCCGGGGGCGGGGCTTACCGCGATGGGGCGGGGCTTACCGGCTGAAGCCCGGTACAGTCGGCAACTTGCAGTGCATTGCGTAGCGTCGGTGCCGGGGGCGGGGCTTACCGCGATGGGGCGGGGCTTACCGGCTTAATCCCGGTACAGATGGAAACATGCAGTGCATTGCGTAGCGTCGGTGCCGGGGGCGGGGCTTACCGCGATGGGGCGGGGCTTACCGGCTTAATCCCGGTACAGATGGAAACATGCAGTGCATTGCATAGCGTCGGTGCCGGGGGCGGGGCTTACCGCGATGGGGGCGGGGCTTACCGGCTGAAGCCCGGTACAGTCGGCAACTTGCAGTGCATTGCGTAGCGTCGGTGCCGGGGGCGGGGCTTACCGCGATGGGGCGGGGCTTACCGGCTTAATCCCGGTACAGATGGAAACATGCAGTGCATTGCATAGCGTCGGGGCCGGGGGCAGGACTTACCGCGATGGGGCGGGGCTTACCGGCTTAATCTTGGTACAGATGGAAACATGCAGTGCATTGCATAGCGTCGGTGCCGGGGGCGGGGCTTACCGGCTTAAGCCGGGTACAGTCGGCAACATACAGTGCATTGCGTAGCGTCGGTGCCGGGGGCGGGGCTTACCGCGATGGGGGCGGGGCTTACAGGCTGAAGCCCGGTACAGTCGGCAACTTGCAGTGCATTGCGTAGCGTCGGTGCCGGGGGCGGGGCTTACCGCGATGGGGCGGGGCTTACCGGCTTAATCCCGGTACAGATGGAAACATGCAGTGCATTGCATAGCGTCGGTGCCGGGGGCGGGGCTTACCGCGATGGGGCGGGGCTTACCGGCTTAAGCCCGGTACAGATGGAAACATGCAGTGCATTGCATAGCGTCGGTGCCGGGGGCGGGGCTTACCGCGATGGGGGCGGGGCTTACCGGCTTAAGCCGGGTACAGTCGGCAACATACAGTGCATTGCGTAGCGTCGGTGCCGGGGGCGGGGCTGACCGCGATGGGTTGGGTTGGACCGCGATGGGGGCCTGGGTTCAACTCCCACTAAGGGCAAAAACCAAATTGCATTGCAGTGAATTACATAGCATTGGGTCTGCGCAGGGGGCGTGGCTTACCGGCTTAAGCCTGGTATGATTGGCCACGTGCATTGGCTGGGGGCGGGGCCTACCAGCTTAAGCCTGGTATGATTGGCCACGTGCATTGGCTGGGGGCGGGGCCTACCGGCTTAAGCCTGGTACAGTTGACAACATGAAATGCTTACTGCCACCTCTTCAGCAGACGCAACACTTCGTTACCTTTTGCGCTGGCGCCGCTGTTACTTCTCATGGCATAGCACCGCCATTTGTTTTATTGAACATGCCCCCCGCGATGGGGGCGTGGCTTACCGGCTTAAGCCCGGTACAGTCGGCAACTTGCAGTGCATTGCGTAGCGTCGGTGCCGGGGGCGGGGCTTACCGCGATGGGGGCGGGGCTTACCGGCTGAAGCCCGGTACAGTCGGCAACTTGCAGTGCATTGCGTAGCGTCGGTGCCTGGGGCGGGGCTTACCGCGATGGGGCGGGGCTTACCGGCTTAATCCCGGTACAGATGGAAACATGCAGTGCATTGCGTAGCGTCGGTGCCGGGGGCGGGGCTTACCGCGATGGGGCGGGGCTTACCGGCTTAATCCCGGTACAGATGGAAACATGCAGTGCATTGCATAGCGTCGGTGCCGGGGGCGGGGCTTACCGCGATGGGGCGGGGCTTACCGCGTCATGCCAGGTACAGTGTGCAACTATGGCAACATGCAATGCTTACTGTCACCTTTTCAGCAGACGCAACCCATCACTTCCTTTGGCGCTGAAGCGGCTGCTACTTCTCATGACATAGCACCGCCACTTGTTTTTTAAACATGCCCCCATTTAAATTGCACTGGAGTAGAGGCAGCACGGTGGTTCAGTGGTTAGCACAGTAGCCTTGCAGCGCTGGGGGCCTGGGTTCAACTCCCACTAAGGGCAAAAACCAAATTGCATTGCAGTGAATTACATAGCATTGGGTCGGCGCAGGGGGCGTGGCTTACCGGCTTAAGCCTGGTATGATTGGCCACGTGCATTGGCTGGGGGCGGGGCCTACCGGCTTAAGCCTGGTATGATTGGCCACGTGCATTGGCTGGGGGCGGGGCCTACCGGCTTAAGCCTGGTACAGTTGACAACATGAAATGCTTACTGCCACCTCTTCAGCAGACGCAACACTTCGTTACCTTTTGCGCTGGCGCCGCTGTTACTTCTCATGGCATAGCACCGCCATTTGTTTTATTGAACATGCCCCCCCGCGATGGGGGCGTGGCTTACCGGCTTAAGCCCGGTACAGTCGGCAACTTGCAGTGCATTGCATAGCGTCGGTGCCGGGGGCGGGGCTTACCGCGATGGGGGCGGGGCTTACAGGCTGAAGCCCGGTACAGTCGGCAACTTGCAGTGCATTGCGTAGCGTCGGTGCCGGGGGCGGGGCTTACCGCGATGGGGCGGGGCTTACCGGCTGAAGCCCGGTACAGTCGGCAACTTGCAGTGCATTGCGTAGCGTCGGTGCCGGGGGCGGGGCTTACCGCGATGGGGCGGGGCTTACCGGCTTAATCCCGGTACAGATGGAAACATGCAGTGCATTGCGTAGCGTCGGTGCCGGGGGCGGGGCTTACCGCGATGGGGCGGGGCTTACCGGCTTAAGCCCGGTACAGATGGAAACATGCAGTGCATTGCATAGCGTCGGTGCCGGGGGCGGGGCTTACCGCGATGGGGCGGGGCTTACCGCGTCATGCCAGGTACAGTGTGCAACTATGGCAACATGCAATGCTTACTGTCACCTTTTCAGCAGACGCAACCCATCACTTCCTTTGGCGCTGAAGCGGCTGCTACTTCTCATGACATAGCACCGCCACTTGTTTTTTAAACATGCCCCCATTTAAATTGCACTGGAGTAGAGGCAGCACGGTGGTTCATTGGTTAGCACAGTAGCCTTGCAGCGCTGGGGGCCTGGGTTCAACTCCCACTAAGGGCAAAAACCAAATTGCATTGCAGTGAATTACATAGCATTGGGTCGGCGCAGGGGGCGTGGCTTACCGGCTTAAGCCTGGTATGATTGGCCACGTGCATTGGCTGGGGGCGGGGCCTACCGGCTTAAGCCTGGTATGATTGGCCACGTGCATTGGCTGGGGGCGGGGCCTACCGGCTTAAGCCTGGTACAGTTGACAACATGAAATGCTTACTGCCACCTCTTCAGCAGACGCAACACTTCGTTACCTTTTGCGCTGGCGCCGCTGTTACTTCTCATGGCATAGCACCGCCATTTGTTTTATTGAACATGCCCCCCGCGATGGGGGCGTGGCTTACCGGCTTAAGCCCGGTACAGTCGGCAACTTGCAGTGCATTGCATAGCGTCGGTGCCGGGGGCGGGGCTTACCGCGATGGGGGCGGGGCTTACAGGCTGAAGCCCGGTACAGTCGGCAACTTGCAGTGCATTGCGTAGCGTCGGTGCCGGGGGCGGGGCTTACCGCGATGGGGCGGGGCTTACCGGCTTAATCCCGGTACAGATGGAAACATGCAGTGCATTGCATAGCGTCGGTGCCGGGGGCGGGGCTTACCGCGATGGGGGCGGGGCTTACCGGCTTAAGCCGGGTACAGTCGGCAACATACAGTGCATTGCGTAGCGTCGGTGCCGGGGGCGGGGCTTACCGCGATGGGGGCGGGGCTTACAGGCTGAAGCCCGGTACAGTCGGCAACTTGCAGTGCATTGCGTAGCGTCGGTGCCGGGGGCGGGGCTTACCGCGATGGGGGCGGGGCTTACAGGCTGAAGCCCGGTACAGTCGGCAACTTGCAGTGCATTGCGTAGCGTCGGTGCCGGGGGCGGGGCTTACCGCGATGGGGGCGGGGCTTACAGGCTGAAGCCCGGTACAGTCGGCAACTTGCAGTGCATTGCGTAGCGTCGGTGCCGGGGGCGGGGCTTACCGCGATGGGGGCGGGGCTTACCGGCTGAAGCCCGGTACAGTCGGCAACTTGCAGTGCATTGCGTAGCGTCGGTGCCGGGGGCGGGGCTTACCGCGATGGGGCGGGGCTTACCGGCTTAATCCCGGTACAGATGGAAACATGCAGTGCATTGCTTAGCGTCGGTGCCGGGGGCGGGGCTTACCGCGATGGGGGCGGGGCTTACCGGCTGAAGCCCGGTACAGTCGGCAACTTGCAGTGCATTGCGTAGCGTCGGTGCCGGGGGCGGGGCTTACCGCGATGGGGCGGGGCTTACCGGCTTAATCCCGGTACAGATGGAAACATGCAGTGCATTGCATAGCGTCGGTGCCGGGGGCGGGGCTTACCGCGATGGGGGCGGGGCTTACCGGCTGAAGCCCGGTACAGTCGGCAACTTGCAGTGCATTGCGTAGCGTCGGTGCCGGGGGCGGGGCTTACCGCGATGGGGCGGGGCTTACCGGCTTAATCCCGGTACAGATGGAAACATGCAGTGCATTGCATAGCGTCGGGGCCGGGGGCAGGGCTTACCGCGATGGGGCGGGGCTTACCGGCTTAATCTTGGTACAGATGGAAACATGCAGTGCATTGCATAGCGTCGGTGCCGGGGGCGGGGCTTACCGGCTTAAGCCGGGTACAGTCGGCAACATACAGTGCATTGCGTAGCGTCGGTGCCGGGGGCGGGGCTTACCGCGATGGGGGCGGGGCTTACAGGCTGAAGCCCGGTACCGTCGGCAACTTGCAGTGCATTGCGTAGCGTCGGTGCCGGGGGCGGGGCTTACCGCGATGGGGCGGGGCTTACCGGCTTAATCCCGGTACAGATGGAAACATGCAGTGCATTGCATAGCGTCGGTGCCGGGGGCGGGGCTTACCGCGATGGGGCGGGGCTTACCGGCTTAAGCCCGGTACAGATGGAAACATGCAGTGCATTGCATAGCGTCGGTGCCGGGGGCGGGGCTTACCGCGATGGGGGCGGGGCTTACCGGCTTAAGCCGGGTACAGTCGGCAACATACAGTGCATTGCGTAGCGTCGGTGCCGGGGGCGGGGCTGACCGCGATGGGTTGGGTTGGACCGCGATGGGGGGCCTGGGTTCAACTCCCACTAAGGGCAAAAAACCAAATTGCATTGCAGTGAATTACATAGCATTGGGTCGGCGCAGGGGGCGTGGCTTACCGGCTTAAGCCTGGTATGATTGGCCACGTGCATTGGCTGGGGGCGGGGCCTACCAGCTTAAGCCTGGTATGATTGGCCACGTGCATTGGCTGGGGGCGGGGCCTACCGGCTTAAGCCTGGTACAGTTGACAACATGAAATGCTTACTGCCACCTCTTCAGCAGACGCAACACTTCGTTACCTTTTGCGCTGGCGCCGCTGTTACTTCTCATGGCATAGCACCGCCATTTGTTTTATTGAACATGCCCCCCGCGATGGGGGCGTGGCTTACCGGCTTAAGCCCGGTACAGTCGGCAACTTGCAGTGCATTGCGTAGCGTCGGTGCCGGGGGCGGGGCTTACCGCGATGGGGGCGGGGCTTACCGGCTGAAGCCCGGTACAGTCGGCAACTTGCAGTGCATTGCGTAGCGTCGGTGCCGGGGGCGGGGCTTACCGCGATGGGGCGGGGCTTACCGGCTTAATCCCGGTACAGATGGAAACTTGCAGTGCATTGCGTAGCGTCGGTGCCGGGGGCGGGGCTTACCGCGATGGGGCGGGGCTTACCGGCTTAATCCCGGTACAGATGGAAACATGCAGTGCATTGCATAGCGTCGGTGCCGGGGGCGGGGCTTACCGCGATGGGGCGGGGCTTACCGCGTCATGCCAGGTACAGTGTGCAACTATGGCAACATGCAATGCTTACTGTCACCTTTTCAGCAGACGCAACCCATCACTTCCTTTGGCGCTGAAGCGGCTGCTACTTCTCATGACATAGCACCGCCACTTGTTTTTTAAACATGCCCCCATTTAAATTGCACTGGAGTAGAGGCAGCACGGTGGTTCAGTGGTTAGCACAGTAGCCTTGCAGCGCTGGGGGCCTGGGTTCAACTCCCACTAAGGGCAAAAACCAAATTGCATTGCAGTGAATTACATAGCATTGGGTCGGCGCAGGGGGCGTGGCTTACCGGCTTAAGCCTGGTATGATTGGCCACGTGCATTGGCTGGGGGCGGGGCCTACCGGCTTAAGCCTGGTATGATTGGCCACGTGCATTGGCTGGGGGCGGGGCCTACCGGCTTAAGCCTGGTACAGTTGACAACATGAAATGCTTACTGCCACCTCTTCAGCAGACGCAACACTTCGTTACCTTTTGCGCTGGCGCCGCTGTTACTTCTCATGGCATAGCACCGCCATTTGTTTTATTGAACATGCCCCCCGCGATGGGGGCGTGGCTTACCGGCTTAAGCCCGGTACAGTCGGCAACTTGCAGTGCATTGCATAGCGTCGGTGCCGGGGGCGGGGCTTACCGCGATGGGGGCGGGGCTTACAGGCTGAAGCCCGGTACAGTCGGCAACTTGCAGTGCATTGCGTAGCGTCGGTGCCGGGGGCGGGGCTTACCGCGATGGGGCGGGGCTTACCGGCTGAAGCCCGGTACAGTCGGCAACTTGCAGTGCATTGCGTAGCGTCGGTGCCGGGGGCGGGGCTTACCGCGATGGGGCGGGGCTTACCGGCTTAATCCCGGTACAGATGGAAACATGCAGTGCATTGCATAGCGTCGGTGCCGGGGGCGGGGCTTACCGCGATGGGGCGGGGCTTACCGGCTTAATCCCGGTACAGATGGAAACATGCAGTGCATTGCATAGCGTCGGTGCCGGGGGCGGGGCTTACCGCGATGGGGCGGGGCTTACCGCGTCATGCCAGGTACAGTGTGCAACTATGGCAACATGCAATGCTTACTGTCACCTTTTCAGCAGACGCAACCCATCACTTCCTTTGGCGCTGAAGCGGCTGCTACTTCTCATGACATAGCACCGCCACTTGTTTTTTAAACATGCCCCCATTTAAATTGCACTGGAGTAGAGGCAGCACGGTGGTTCATTGGTTAGCACAGTAGCCTTGCAGCGCTGGGGGCCTGGGTTCAACTCCCACTAAGGGCAAAAACCAAATTGCATTGCAGTGAATTACATAGCATTGGGTCGGCGCAGGGGGCGTGGCTTACCGGCTTAAGCCTGGTATGATTGGCCACGTGCATTGGCTGGGGGCGGGGCCTACCGGCTTAAGCCTGGTATGATTGGCCACGTGCATTGGCTGGGGGCGGGGCCTACCGGCTTAAGCCTGGTACAGTTGACAACATGAAATGCTTACTGCCACCTCTTCAGCAGACGCAACACTTCGTTACCTTTTGCGCTGGCGCCGCTGTTACTTCTCATGGCATAGCACCGCCATTTGTTTTATTGAACATGCCCCCCGCGATGGGGGCGTGGCTTACCGGCTTAAGCCCGGTACAGTCGGCAACTTGCAGTGCATTGCATCGCGTCGGTGCCGGGGGCGGGGCTTACCGCGATGGGGGCGGGGCTTACAGGCTGAAGCCCGGTACAGTCGGCAACTTGCAGTGCATTGCGTAGCGTCGGTGCCGGGGGCGGGGCTTACCGCGATGGGGCGGGGCTTACCGGCTTAATCCCGGTACAGATGGAAACATGCAGTGCATTGCATAGCGTCGGTGCCGGGGGCGGGGCTTACCGCGATGGGGGCGGGGCTTACCGGCTTAAGCCGGGTACAGTCGGCAACATACAGTGCATTGCGTAGCGTCGGTGCCGGGGGCGGGGCTTACCGCGATGGGGGCGGGGCTTACAGGCTGAAGCCCGGTACAGTCGGCAACTTGCAGTGCATTGCGTAGCGTCGGTGCCGGGGGCGGGGCTTACCGCGATGGGGGCGGGGCTTACAGGCTGAAGCCCGGTACAGTCGGCAACTTGCAGTGCATTGCGTAGCGTCGGTGCCGGGGGCGGGGCTTACCGCGATGGGGGCGGGGCTTACAGGCTGAAGCCCGGTACAGTCGGCAACTTGCAGTGCATTGCGTAGCGTCGGTGCCGGGGGCGGGGCTTACCGCGATGGGGGCGGGGCTTACCGGCTGAAGCCCGGTACAGTCGGCAACTTGCAGTGCATTGCGTAGCGTCGGTGCCGGGGGCGGGGCTTACCGCGATGGGGCGGGGCTTACCGGCTTAATCCCGGTACAGATGGAAACATGCAGTGCATTGCATAGCGTCGGTGCCGGGGGCGGGGCTTACCGCGATGGGGGCGGGGCTTACCGGCTGAAGCCCGGTACAGTCGGCAACTTGCAGTGCATTGCGTAGCGTCGGTGCCGGGGGCGGGGCTTACCGCGATGGGGCGGGGCTTACCGGCTTAATCCCGGTACAGATGGAAACATGCAGTGCATTGCATAGCGTCGGTGCCGGGGGCGGGGCTTACCGCGATGGGGGCGGGGCTTACCGGCTGAAGCCCGGTACAGTCGGCAACTTGCAGTGCATTGCGTAGCGTCGGTGCCGGGGGCGGGGCTTACCGCGATGGGGCGGGGCTTACCGGCTTAATCCCGGTACAGATGGAAACATGCAGTGCATTGCATAGCGTCGGGGCCGGGGGCAGGGCTTACCGCGATGGGGCGGGGCTTACCGGCTTAATCTTGGTACAGATGGAAACATGCAGTGCATTGCATAGCGTCGGTGCCGGGGGCGGGGCTTACCGGCTTAAGCCGGGTACAGTCGGCAACATACAGTGCATTGCGTAGCGTCGGTGCCGGGGGCGGGGCTTACCGCGATGGGGGCGGGGCTTACAGGCTGAAGCCCGGTACAGTCGGCAACTTGCAGTGCATTGCGTAGCGTCGGTGCCGGGGGCGGGGCTTACCGCGATGGGGCGGGGCTTACCGGCTTAATCCCGGTCCAGATGGAAACATGCAGTGCATTGCATAGCGTCGGTGCCGGGGGCGGGGCTTACCGCGATGGGGCGGGGCTTACCGGCTTAAGCCCGGTACAGATGGAAACATGCAGTGCATTGCATAGCGTCGGTGCCGGGGGCGGGGCTTACCGCGATGGGGGCGGGGCTTACCGGCTTAAGCCGGGTACAGTCGGCAACATACAGTGCATTGCGTAGCGTCGGTGCCGGGGGCGGGGCTGACCGCGATGGGTTGGGTTGGACCGCGATGGGGGCCTGGGTTCAACTCCCACTAAGGGCAAAAACCAAATTGCATTGCAGTGAATTACATAGCATTGGGTCGGCGCAGGGGGCGTGGCTTACCGGCTTAAGCCTGGTATGATTGGCCACGTGCATTGGCTGGGGGCGGGGCCTACCGGCTTAAGCCTGGTATGATTGGCCACGTGCATTGGCTGGGGGCGGGGCCTACCGGCTTAAGCCTGGTACAGTTGACAACATGAAATGCTTACTGCCACCTCTTCAGCAGACGCAACACTTCGTTACCTTTTGCGCTGGCGCCGCTGTTACTTCTCATGGCATAGCACCGCCATTTGTTTTATTGAACATGCCCCCCGCGATGGGGGCGTGGCTTACCGGCTTAAGCCCGGTACAGTCGGCAACTTGCAGTGCATTGCATAGCGTCGGTGCCGGGGGCGGGGCTTACCGCGATGGGGGCGGGGCTTACAGGCTGAAGCCCGGTACAGTCGGCAACTTGCAGTGCATTGCGTAGCGGCGGTGCCGGGGGCGGGGCTTACCGCGATGGGGCGGGGCTTACCGGCTGAAGCCCGGTACAGACGGCAACTTGCAGTGCATTGCGTAGCGTCGGTGCCGGGGGCGGGGCTTACCGCGATGGGGCGGGGCTTACCGGCTTAATCCCGGTACAGATGGAAACATGCAGTGCATTGCATAGCGTCGGTGCCGGGGGCGGGGCTTACCGCGATGGGGCGGGGCTTACCGGCTTAATCCCGGTACAGATGGAAACATGCAGTGCATTGCATAGCGTCGGTGCCGGGGGCGGGGCTTACCGCGATGGGGCGGGGCTTACCGCGTCATGCCAGGTACAGTGTGCAACTATGGCAACATGCAATGCTTACTGTCACCTTTTCAGCAGACGCAACCCATCACTTCCTTTGGCGCTGAAGCGGCTGCTACTTCTCATGACATAGCACCGCCACTTGTTTTTTAAACATGCCCCCATTTAAATTGCACTGGAGTAGAGGCAGCACGGTGGTTCAGTGGTTAGCACAGTAGCCTTGCAGCGCTGGGGGCCTGGGTTCAACTCCCACTAAGGGCAAAAACCAAATTGCATTGCAGTGAATTACATAGCATTGGGTCGGCGCAGGGGGCGTGGCTTACCGGCTTAAGCCTGGTATGATTGGCCACGTGCATTGGCTGGGGGCGGGGCCTACCGGCTTAAGCCTGGTATGATTGGCCACGTGCATTGGCTGGGGGCGGGGCCTACCGGCTTAAGCCTGGTACAGTTGACAACATGAAATGCTTACTGCCACCTCTTCAGCAGACGCAACACTTCGTTACCTTTTGCGCTGGCGCCGCTGTTACTTCTCATGGCATAGCACCGCCATTTGTTTTATTGAACATGCCCCCCGCGATGGGGGCGTGGCTTACCGGCTTAAGCCCGGTACAGTCGGCAACTTGCAGTGCATTGCGTAGCGTCGGTGCCGGGGGCGGGGCTTACCGCGATGGGGGCGGGGCTTACAGGCTGAAGCCCGGTACAGTCGGCAACTTGCAGTGCATTGCGTAGCGTCGGTGCCGGGGGCGGGGCTTACCGCGATGGGGCCGGGGCTTACCGGCTGAAGCCCGGTACAGTCGGCAACTTGCAGTGCATTGCGTCGCGTCGGTGCCGGGGGCGGGGCTTACCGCGATGGGGCGGGGCTTACCGGCTTAATCCCGGTACAGATGGAAACATGCAGTGCATTGCGTAGCGTCGGTGCCGGGGGCGGGGCTTACCGCGATGGGGCGGGGCTTACCGGCTTAATCCCGGTACAGATGGAAACATGCAGTGCATTGCATAGCGTCGGTGCCGGGGGCGGGGCTTACCGCGATGGGGCGGGGCTTACCGCGTCATGCCAGGTACAGTGTGCAACTATGGCAACATGCAATGCTTACTGTCACCTTTTCAGCAGACGCAACCCATCACTTCCTTTGGCGCTGAAGCGGCTGCTACTTCTCATGACATAGCACCGCCACTTGTTTTTTAAACATGCCCCCATTTAAATTGCACTGGAGTAGAGGCAGCACGGTGGTTCATTGGTTAGCACAGTAGCCTTGCAGCGCTGGGGGCCTGGGTTCAACTCCCACTAAGGGCAAAAACCAAATTGCATTGCAGTGAATTACATAGCATTGGGTCGGCGCAGGGGGCGTGGCTTACCGGCTTAAGCCTGGTATGATTGGCCACGTGCATTGGCTGGGGGCGGGGCCTACCGGCTTAAGCCTGGTATGATTGGCCACGTGCATTGGCTGGGGGCGGGGCCTACCGGCTTAAGCCTGGTACAGTTGACAACATGAAATGCTTACTGCCACCTCTTCAGCAGACGCAACACTTCGTTACCTTTTGCGCTGGCGCCGCTGTTACTTCTCATGGCATAGCACCGCCATTTGTTTTATTGAACATGCCCCCCGCGCTGGGGGCGTGGCTTACCGGCTTAAGCCCGGTACAGTCGGCAACTTGCAGTGCATTGCATAGCGTCGGTGCCGGGGGCGGGGCTTACCGCGATGGGGGCGGGGCTTACAGGCTGAAGCCCGGTACAGTCGGCAACTTGCAGTGCATTGCGTAGCGTCGGTGCCGGGGGCGGGGCTTACCGCGTTGGGGCGGGGCTTACCGGCTTAAGCCCGGTACAGATGGAAACATGCAGTGCATTGCATAGCGTCGGTGCCGGGGGCGGGGCTTACCGCGATGGGGGCGGGGCTTACCGGCTTAAGCCGGGTACAGTCGGCAACATACAGTGCATTGCGTAGCGTCGGTGCCGGGGGCGGGGCTTACCGCGATGGGGGCGGGGCTTACCGGCTGAAGCCCGGTACAGTCGGCAACTTGCAGTGCATTGCGTAGCGTCGGTGCCGGGGGCGGGGCTTACCGCGATGGGGGCGGGGCTTACAGGCTGAAGCCCGGTACAGTCGGCAACTTGCAGTGCATTGCGTAGCGTCGGTGCCGGGGGCGGGGCTTACCGCGATGGGGGCGGGGCTTACCGGCTGAAGCCCGGTACAGTCGGCAACTTGCAGTGCATTGCGTAGCGTCGGTGCCGGGGGCGGGGCTTACCGCGATGGGGGCGGGGCTTACCGGCTGAAGCCCGGTACAGTCGGCAACTTGCAGTGCATTGCGTAGCGTCGGTGCCGGGGGCGGGGCTTACCGCGAGGGGGCGGGGCTTACCGGCTTAATCCCGGTACAGATGGAAACATGCAGTGCATTGCATAGCGTCGGTGCCGGGGGCGGGGCTTACCGCGATGGGGGCGGGGCTTACCGGCTGAAGCCCGGTACAGTCGGCAACTTGCAGTGCTTTGCGTAGCGTCGGTGCCGGGGGCGGGGCTTACCGCGATGGGGCGGGGCTTACCGGCTTAATCCCGGTACAGATGGAAACATGCAGTGCATTGCATAGCGTCGGTGCCGGGGGCGGGGCTTACCGCGATGGGGGCGGGGCTTACCGGCTGAAGCCCGGTACAGTCGGCAACTTGCAGTGCATTGCGTAGCGTCGGTGCCGGGGGCGGGGCTTACCGCGATGGGGCGGGGCTTACCGGCTTAATCCCGGTACAGATGGAAACATGCAGTGCATTGCATAGCGTCGGGGCCGGGGGCAGGGCTTACCGCGATGGGGCGGGGCTTACCGGCTTAATCTTGGTACAGATGGAAACATGCAGTGCATTGCATAGCGTCGGTGCCGGGGGCGGGGCTTACCGGCTTAAGCCGGGTACAGTCGGCAACATACAGTGCATTGCGTAGCGTCGGTGCCGGGGGCGGGGCTTACCGCGATGGGGGCGGGGCTTACAGGCTGAAGCCCGGTACAGTCGGCAACTTGCAGTGCATTGCGTAGCGTCGGTGCCGGGGGCGGGGCTTACCGCGATGGGGCGGGGCTTACCGGCTTAATCCCGGTACAGATGGAAACATGCAGTGCATTGCATAGCGTCGGTGCCGGGGGCGGGGCTTACCGCGATGGGGCGGGGCTTACCGGCTTAAGCCCGGTACAGATGGAAACATGCAGTGCATTGCATAGCGTCGGTGCCGGGGGCGGGGCTTACCGCGATGGGGGCGGGGCTTACCGGCTTAAGCCGGGTACAGTCGGCAACATACAGTGCATTGCGTAGCGTCGGTGCCGGGGGCGGGGCTGACCGCGATGGGTTGGGTTGGACCGCGATGGGGGCCTGGGTTCAACTCCCACTAAGGGCAAAAACCAAATTGCATTGCAGTGAATTACATAGCATTGGGTCGGCGCAGGGGGCGTGGCTTACCGGCTTAAGCCTGGTATGATTGGCCACGTGCATTGGCTGGGGGCGGGGCCTACCGGCTTAAGCCTGGTATGATTGGCCACGTGCATTGGCTGGGGGCGGGGCCTACCGGCTTAAGCCTGGTACAGTTGACAACATGAAATGCTTACTGCCACCTCTTCAGCAGACGCAACACTTCGTTACCTTTTGCGCTGGCGCCGCTGTTACTTCTCATGGCATAGCACCGCCATTTGTTTTATTGAACATGCCCCCCGCGATGGGGGCGTGGCTTACCGGCTTAAGCCCGGTACAGTCGGCAACTTGCAGTGCATTGCATAGCGTCGGTGCCGGGGGCGGGGCTTACCGCGATGGGGGCGGGGCTTACCGGCTGAAGCCCGGTACAGTCGGCAACTTGCAGTGCATTGCGTAGCGTCGGTGCCGGGGGCGGGGCTTACCGCGATGGGGCGGGGCTTACCGGCTGAAGCCCGGTACAGTCGGCAACTTGCAGTGCATTGCGTAGCGTCGGTGCCGGGGGCGGGGCTTACCGCGATGGGGCGGGGCTTACCGGCTTAATCCCGGTACAGATGGAAACATGCAGTGCATTGCGTAGCGTCGGTGCCGGGGGCGGGGCTTACCGCGATGGGGCGGGGCTTACCGGCTTAATCCCGGTACAGATGGAAACATGCAGTGCATTGCATAGCGTCGGTGCCGGGGGCGGGGCTTACCGCGATGGGGCGGGGCTTACCGCGTCATGCCAGGTACAGTGTGCAACTATGGCAACATGCAATGCTTACTGTCACCTTTTCAGCAGACGCAACCCATCACTTCCTTTGGCGCTGAAGCGGCTGCTACTTCTCATGACATAGCACCGCCACTTGTTTTTAAACATGCCCCCATTTAAATTGCACTGGAGTAGAGGCAGCACGGTGGTTCATTGGTTAGCACAGTAGCCTTGCAGCGCTGGGGGCCTGGGTTCAACTCCCACTAAGGGCAAAAACCAAATTGCATTGCAGTGAATTACATAGCATTGGGTCGGCGCAGGGGGCGTGGCTTACCGGCTTAAGCCTGGTATGATTGGCCACGTGCATTGGCTGGGGGCGGGGCCTACCAGCTTAAGCCTGGTATGATTGGCCACGTGCATTGGCTGGGGGCGGGGCCTACCGGCTTAAGCCTGGTACAGTTGACAACATGAAATGCTTACTGCCACCTCTTCAGCAGACGCAACACTTCGTTACCTTTTGCGCTGGCGCCGCTGTTACTTCTCATGGCATAGCACCGCCATTTGTTTTATTGAACATGCCCCCCGCGATGGGGGCGTGGCTTACCGGCTTAAGCCCGGTACAGTCGGCAACTTGCAGTGCATTGCATAGCGTCGGTGCCGGGGGCGGGGCTTACCGCGATGGGGGCGGGGCTTACAGGCTGAAGCCCGGTACAGTCGGCAACTTGCAGTGCATTGCGTAGCGTCGGTGCCGGGGGCGGGGCTTACCGCGATGGGGCGGGGCTTACCGGCTTAATCCCGGTACAGATGGAAACATGCAGTGCATTGCATAGCGTCGGTGCCGGGGGCGGGGCTTACCGCGATGGGGGCGGGGCTTACCGGCTTAAGCCGGGTACAGTCGGCAACATACAGTGCATTGCGTAGCGTCGGTGCCGGGGGCGGGGCTTACCGCGATGGGGGCGGGGCTTACAGGCTGAAGCCCGGTACAGTCGGCAACTTGCAGTGCATTGCGTAGCGTCGGTGCCGGGGGCGGGGCTTACCGCGATGGGGGCGGGGCTTACCGGCTGAAGCCCGGTACAGTCGGCAACTTGCAGTGCATTGCGTAGCGTCGGTGCCGGGGGCGGGGCTTACCGCGATGGGGGCGGGGCTTACAGGCTGAAGCCCGGTACAGTCGGCAACTTGGAGTGCATTGCGTAGCGTCGGTGCCGGGGGCGGGGCTACCGCGATGGGGGCGGGGCTTACCGGCTGAAGCCCGGTACAGTCGGCAACTTGCAGTGCATTGCGTAGCGTCGGTGCCGGGGGCGGGGCTTACCGCGATGGGGCGGGGCTTACCGGCTTAATCCCGGTACAGAGGGAAACATGCAGTGCATTGCATAGCGTCGGTGCCGGGGGCGGGGCTTACCGCGATGGGGGCGGGGCTTACCGGCTGAAGCCCGGTACAGTCGGCAACTTGCAGTGCATTGCGTAGCGTCGGTGCCGGGGGCGGGGCTTACCGCGATGGGGCGGGGCTTACCGGCTTAATCCCGGTACAGATGGAAACATGCAGTGCATTGCATAGCGTCGGTGCCGGGGGGCGGGGCTTACCGCGATGGGGGCGGGGCTTACCGGCTGAAGCCCGGTACAGTCGGCAACTTGCAGTGCATTGCGTAGCGTCGGTGCCGGGGGCGGGGCTTACCGCGATGGGGCGGGGCTTACCGGCTTAATCCCGGTACAGATGGAAACATGCAGTGCATTGCATAGCGTCGGGGCCGGGGGCTGGGCTTACCGCGATGGGGCGGGGCTTACCGGCTTAATCTTGGTACAGATGGAAACATGCAGTGCATTGCATAGCGTCGGTGCCGGGGGCGGGGCTTACCGGCTTAAGCCGGGTACAGTCGGCAACATACAGTGCATTGCGTAGCGTCGGTGCCGGGGGCGGGGCTTACCGCGATGGGGGCGGGGCTTACAGGCTGAAGCCCGGTACAGTCGGCAACTTGCAGTGCATTGCGTAGCGTCGGTGCCGGGGGCGGGGCTTACCGCGATGGGGCGGGGCTTACCGGCTTAATCCCGGTACAGATGGAAACATGCAGTGCATTGCATAGCGTCGGTGCCGGGGGCGGGGCTTACCGCGATGGGGCGGGGCTTACCGGCTTAAGCCCGGTACAGATGGAAACATGCAGTGCATTGCATAGCGTCGGTGCCGGGGGCGGGGCTTACCGCGATGGGGGCGGGGCTTACCGGCTTAAGCCGGTACAGTCGGCAACATACAGTGCATTGCGTAGCGTCGGTGCCGGGGGGCGGGGCTGACCGCGATGGGTTGGGTTGGACCGCGATGGGGGCCTGGGTTCAACTCCCACTAAGGGCAAAAACCAAATTGCATTGCAGTGAATTACATAGCATTGGGTCGGCGCAGGGGGCGTGGCTTACCGGCTTAAGCCTGGTATGATTGGCCACGTGCATTGGCTGGGGGCGGGGCCTACCAGCTTAAGCCTGGTATGATTGGCCACGTGCATTGGCTGGGGGCGGGGCCTACCGGCTTAAGCCTGGTACAGTTGACAACATGAAATGCTTACTGCCACCTCTTCAGCAGACGCAACACTTCGTTACCTTTTGCGCTGGCGCCGCTGTTACTTCTCATGGCATAGCACCGCCATTTGTTTTATTGAACATGCCCCCCGCGATGGGGGCGTGGCTTACCGGCTTAAGCCCGGTACAGTCGGCAACTTGCAGTGCATTGCGTAGCGTCGGTGCCAGGGGGCGGGGCTTACCGCGATGGGGGGCGGGGCTTACGGCTGGAAGCCCGGTACAGTCGGCAACTTGCAGTGCATTGCGTAGCGTCGGTGCCGGGGGCGGGGCTTACCGCGATGGGGCGGGGCTTACCGGCTTAATCCCGGTACAGATGGAAACATGCAGTGCATTGCGTAGCGTCGGTGCCGGGGCGGGGCTTACCGCGATGGGGCGGGGCTTACCGGCTTAATCCCGGTACAGATGGAAACATGCAGTGCATTGCATAGCGTCGGTGCCGGGGGCGGGGCTTACCGCGATGGGGCGGGGCTTTACCCCGTCATGCCAGGTACAGTGTGCAACTATGGCAACATGCAATGCTTACTGTCACCTTTTCAGCAGACGCAACCCATCACTTCCTTTGGCGCTGAAGCGGCTGCTACTTCTCATGACATAGCACCGCCACTTGTTTTTAAACATGCCCCCATTTAAATTGCACTGGAGTAGAGGCAGCACGGTGGTTCAGTGGTTAGCACAGTAGCCTTGCAGCGCTGGGGGCCTGGGTTCAACTCCCACTAAGGGCAAAAACCAAATTGCATTGCAGTGAATTACATAGCATTGGGTCGGCGCAGGGGGCGTGGCTTACCGGCTTAAGCCTGGTATGATTGGCCACGTGCATTGGCTGGGGGCGGGGCCTACCGGCTTAAGCCTGGTATGATTGGCCACGTGCATTGGCTGGGGGCGGGGCCTACCGGCTTAAGCCTGGTACAGTTGACAACATGAAATGCTTACTGCCACCTCTTCAGCAGACGCAACACTTCGTTACCTTTTGCGCTGGGCGCCGCTGTTACTTCTCATGGCATAGCACCGCCATTTGTTTTATTGAACATGCCCCCCGCGATGGGGGCGTGGCTTACCGGCTTAAGCCCGGTACAGTCGGCAACTTGCAGTGCATTGCATAGCGTCGGTGCCGGGGGCGGGGCTTACCGCGATGGGGGCGGGGCTTACAGGCTGAAGCCCGGTACAGTCGGCAACTTGCAGTGCATTGCGTAGCGTCGGTTGCCGGGGGCGGGGCTTACCGCGATGGGGCGGGGCCTTACCGGCTGAAGCACGGTACAGTCGGCAAAACTTGCAGTGCATTGCGTAGCGTCGGTGCCGGGGGCGGGGCTTACCCGCGATGGGGCGGGGCTTACCGGCTTAATCCCGGTACAGATGGAAACATGCAGTGCATTGCGTAGCGTCGGTGCCGGGGGCGGGGCTTACCGCGATGGGGCGGGCTTACCGGCTTAATCCCGGGTACAGATGGAAACATGCAGTGCATTGCATAGCGTCGGTGCGGGGGCGGGGCTTACCGCGATGGGGGCGGGGCTTACCGCGTCATGCCAGGTACAGTGTGCAACTATGGCAACATGCAATGCTTACTGTCACCTTTTCAGCAGACGCAACCCATCACTTCCTTTGGCGCTGAAGCGGTCTGCTACTTCTCATGACATAGACACCGCCACTTGTTTTTTAAACATGCCCCCATTTAAATTGCACTGGAGTAGAGGCAGCACGGTGGTTCATTGGTTAGCACAGTAGCCTTGCAGCGCTGGGGGCCTGGGGTTCAACTCCCACTAAGGGCAAAAACCAAATTGCATTGCAGTGAATTACATAGCATTGGGTCGGCGCAGGGGGCGTGCTTACCGGCTTAAGCCTGGTATGATTGGCCACGTGCATTGGCTGGGGGCGGGGCCTACCGGCTTAAGCCTGGTATGATTGGCACGTGCATTGGCTGGGGGCGGGGCCCTACCGGCTTAAGCCTGGTACAGTTGACAACATGAAATGCTTACTGCCACCTCTTCAGCAGAACGCAACACTTCGTTACCTTTTTGCGCTGGCGCCAGCTGTTACTTCTCATGGCATAGCACCGCCATTTGTTTTATTGAACATGCCCCCCGCGATGGGGGCGTGGCTTACCGGCTTAAGCCCGGTACAGTCGGCAACTTGCAGTGCATTGCATAGCGTCGGTGCCGGGGGCGGGGCTTACCGCGATGGGGGCGGGGCTTACAGGCTGAAGCCCGGTACAGTCGGCAACTTGCAGTGCATTGCGTAGCGTCGGTGCCGGGCAGGGGCTTACCGCGATGGGGCGGGGCTTACCGGCTTAATCCCGGTAAAGATGGAAACATGCAGTGCATTGCATAGCGTCGGTGCCGGGGGCGGGGCTTACCGCGATGGGGGCGGGGCTTACCGGCTTAAGCCGGGTACAGTCGGCAACATACAGTGCATTGCGTAGCGTCGGTGCCGGGGGCGGGGCTTACCGCGATGGGGGCGGGGGCTTACAGGCTGAAGCACGGTACAGTCGGCAACTTGCAGTGCATTGCGTAGCGTCGGGCGGGGGCGGGGTTACCGCGAGGGGGCGGGGATTAAGGCTGAAGCCCGGTACAGTCGGCAACTTGCAGTGCATTGCGT